>NC_136827.1:4060982-4210636 GCF_951394365.1 Tetrao urogallus
TTAACAAAGCTAATGTGGATCTGAGCAGGCATAAAACTGATCAGTTTTGGTTCACACAATGAAAAATATTCATATGAAGATTTTTGGGGGAGGGGAAGTGAGAACTGTAGTATTTCCTCACTTTCCTGGGCCTTATTTCGCTTAGTAACTTGTTTCTCCCACATTAATACACAGCCTCAAGGAACAGTTTCCATGAAATGAAATACCTATCTGAAGCACAGCGGCTGAACAACATCCACTGTTTAATCTTTTGGTTGTGGATGCAAATTCAGGTCAATTGGTCATTACAGCTCTACGCTTTCCTTAAATGAAATCCACTTTTCTGCCTTCTCAGAAAGCTTCACATTTAGACATACTTTTAGAAGATCTTATAGGGAACCCTATTCTGAGTGTCCCTCGAGCAGGGACAAGCCCTCTCTAGCTAAGGCCCAGCATGGTGCAGATGGTGTTTTCCCTCTGTATCTCTTTTTACGTGTTATGGGATCCATTAAAGGATGTTTGGGGCTGCCTGTGCCACAGCTGCTTTTGCTGTGGTGGTTTTGTGGACAAACAGCTTTTTTGTCATAGCACTCAAAACAATCTGCTCATTTAAGAGCAGAGCAGAAAAAATAGAGCGTATGCAACTTGAACGTGAACTCCTAGGAGAAAAAGAAATAATAATAATAATAAAAAACTAGTAAGGTTTGAAGCACTTGAAGAATTCTTCAAGAGAATCAACTCTCCTGTGCAGCCTTTTTCATTGTCTTGTCTTTCCTTCTGCTAAGTTTCATTGATCTTTTAACCTTGATTGGAAGTGACAGGAATTAGTTTTTATTGATCTGCTTTCCTTTGCTTGAAACAGCTTTATTTATATTAAAGCATGTCCCTCATACTTATTTGCTTAATGGTAAATATCCCGTTATCTCTGCACTTTGACTGCTGAGGTAGGGAATTGTGTAATTTATTTATTTTTTCTTTATTTTTAATAAACTGAAATTGTCCTGAATCGCTTCATTGCTTTTCATGCTTGCAGAGAATCAGTGTATCAAACTACTTGTGGCTATTAATACTTAATTAATTAATTATTGATATTTTAACTATTAATTATCAAAAAACATATTCCCTCTGCTGATGCCCTCCCAGAGGAGCTGCTGAGGGGGTGACAGTTCACACCACTAACATTGGGAACCCAAAAACTAATCATACACATTTAATGAGAGGAAAAATAGAACAAACCTTACCAGCTCACTGATTTGGGAAGATGCCCCTTTTGTGAAAAGCAAATGTAATATTCCCTCCTGCCTGTCATATCCAGGATGCAGGGAATGGGCCAGACTCCACCTCCTGAAGGAGGGTCATTCACACCATCACAGCTGACTGCCCTGGCCATGGGAAGGGACAACACTCTGAGCGTGTAAATGCATTGCTTTCTTTAGCAGTTAGAGCAGCATTGCTGTATGTAGGATAATTTCTGACTAGATGTTATTTGCTTCCCTTTCTTTGTAAATGTATTTGTTTGCTTTCGAAGATACAAAGTGTTCCAGACAGATTAATAACAATACCTTTTATTAGAAATCTAACTTACTGCAGTGTTGTTAAATAGCTTCACGATCTCTAAAAAAACCCAATGTTTTGTAGCCATCCTTCTAAAACAGCTACACTTCACAGCTCTCCCAGGAGGTGCTTTCCATCTCCACAGAGCAAACTCAGTTCCAGGTCTGCACCCTCCAGTTGTGGGTGCCCACCCCAGCATACAGACTGGGACCCACATCAGAGCTGGCAGCAGGAAGGGCTCACAGACAGACAGACACCTTCTCTGCTGGATAGACAAGGCTAAATCCAGCAACACCAATTGGGGTTGTCTTTTTTGTGTGTAATGCCTGTGGTATCAGTGAATAATGCTTTGTCTAACCATTTCTGACAGATTATCGTTTCAGCTTTGCTATAATACTGCAAATATACGAGTCATTACAAAGGATGAAATAATTAACATCTTGGGCCTTTGTTTTGATCTGAACTTTGGTAGCAATTAAGATATTTACAAATTCACTCTCTGAATGCATCATAATGTGGCAGACTTATTTTTTCCCAGTGTGGTCATGCTTCTGGAAGTGTGCAGTGCCAGGCATGAGGTGTGCGGAAGGGAGCATGGCCGAGGGCCCTTCTTCATCATGAGCCCTGTCTGGAATCTAAATACTTGTCTTAAATTGCCAGAGTAAAAGTTCACCATTGGTGAAGTCATGCAGGCAACACGGGAACAGGAAAGGGATCAATAGCCTCTGCAGATCTTTGATTTGGTTTTGTTTAATTACTATTTCTCATTTATTTAAAAAGGAGAGAGGAGGGAAGAATTACCTATCATCAGTTTTTTCAGCCTGGTCCTCTCGTTTGTAAAAGGCATTCTTTAAATTCACTCAGTTCCATGTCATTCATGCAGTTACTTCTGAAATGAAGTCATAGGCAAAATGATTACTTGGAGGCCTCTAAAGTTCAGTATCTTCTTTTTTCCAGAGTGGTTGTGATTACACAGCTATGAAAAACAGTTGAATTTTTATGTAGATGTTTCTGTGTGTGTTATGGCAGAGTAGACAGCTGAGACCTGGCTGAGCTGGAGCCAGTAACCTTCACTGATGCCTGTTACACTGCGGAGAAGAGGCAGGCAGCCTCGTACTTGTTTGCTGTGCTTTGTGCCTTCTGTTATAACACCGCTGGTAACTCTGGGGCGCTTCCCTGTGTTGTAGGCGGCTGCATTCCAACTTCCTGCACTGCGACTGCCACCTGGCCTGGCTGTCCGACTGGCTGCGGCAGCGACGCACCATCGGGCAGTTCACCTTCTGCCTGGCGCCGGTCAGCCTGCGGGGCTTCCTTGTGGCCGAGGTGCAGAAAAAGGACTTCGTCTGCTCTGGTAATGATACCACTTTGTTTCTCTATCAGCAGACAGCTTTGTATTGATACTAGCATAAAAAGAGGGAATGGAAAATGATTGCGTTGTATCTGAATGCCGCTCTGTAGCGCTGCTGTTTTTATCATAGCTAAACTGTGTAATAATAGATCAAGTTGTTGTTTTTCTCAGCTTTATGTGAATTATTGGATTTCAGTTAATAATTCAGTTCTCAAATTATTATTTTTTTCCTTCAGTATTGGCAATGATATCAACCAAAGTTATCAGCTAAGTGGAGATAATTTGGCGTTTCTCAGGGGAAGAGCTGTACAGCTGACTGGAATATAAAGGAAAGGAAATAGAAAATGCTAATCTGAATCTGTTGATAAATGATTGGATTATGGAATGGTAGGGGCAGATTTTATCTCAGGGACTGAAGGAGGATTCTTCAGGAGCCAAAGCATTTCACTGTCTACAAGTTTCCTTGTATATAAATGAAGCTGATGGCCAATTTGCAAATTATGTGTCTATATATTAGGCCCATTCATCAAGCCTCCAAATCTGCACTTGGCTTTTGTGATAGAAATGCGTCTTACACAAGAAAAAAAAAATGTAGAAAAATTGGAAAAAGAGACCTTTAGATTCGACTGAAAAGTTCTGGCAGAGGAAAGACTTAAGAGCATGTATGCTGTGAAAAAGAAGGGAAGATTCAGACACAATTTTGGAGATAATTTGGCAGACAAAATGGTAAAATTTGCAGGTCTACAGCCTGGTGTGTTAGACTGCGGTGTTACAAGATGCACAGAAGCATACACCACTTGTATGTTATCCAGACCTACTGGTGGTGACAGCATTTAGGCTAGCCAGACACACTGTGGGCCTAAGAGGTAAGCCAAACACACGAGAGCAGTATAAAACAGGGAAGGAAGAGGTACAGTTATGGTCACTTCTTTCATTAGAAATTTCAGTTGGGAATACTGAGCTGATCAGACAGGAACCAAGCATGGAGGTCAGCACTCACAGCTGTGTTAGTGCCAAGCCTGTATGTGTCTGAAGAGGATAGGTCCCACCTAATGCGTATTTTAAATTAAAGGCCTGTAAATCAGCCAAATAAAATAAATTAAAAGAACATAGCATACAGTAAGCTTTAGCATAATAAGCCACAGGGCCCCTGAACTCATCTTAGATGTTTGAGTTGAAGAAGACGGTTTGATTGTAGGGAAGTTGCATTGTACTTAAATGTACCATACCTGATGTTACAGTAAAACACCTACCAATACATTTTGGTACCTGCCTTGACTTGCCTACTGGTTAGATATGTTTGTAAACATGAAAGTCTTTTCAAAGAGAGTAAATACAAGAACTGCGTAACGGGTGTCTCAAGGATTTGTTCTGCTGTTTTGTACTTGTTTTTGCTTATTTGTCAGTCGCCACCTGTGAGTCCACTCCCTAAAGCATCTCTTGATGCGTGCCTTGACTCTTTTGTGTGTAAGTTCATTTACATGCAACAATGAGAAAAATGGTTCTACTTTGAGAAGAGATGTTTGATCCCAAGCTTGACAATATCATAGCTGGTAAATTGATGTCCAGCCCTGGAGGTTGCAGGAAATATTGTGGGCACATGGAAAATGAAGTTGTGCACCAATAATTTTTGTGGCATGATTTTTAGGAGGGCTGAGCTTCTTATGTGCAGTTCAGGAGATCTGAAAATGCCCACAATATCTGAAAAACAAACAAGCAAAATACATCAAAAGCTTAGCAAAAAGAAAAACCTAGAGATCTGACAATCTTGGCAGAGAAAGGATAAAAATAAGGGGATAATTGATTGAGCTATTAGCAGAATCTCATTTTACCAAAGATGTAACTAGAGCATGTCTGTCTTACAAAACGAAGTTTCAGATGGAGGGTGAGTTCAGTTATTTGGATTTATGATTTAGTGATCTGAAAGAAAATTGGTTTAAATCAGGAGAGGAGATAATAATTGCTGAACGTGAAATCTAACATGGACAGAACTCATCAAAATGGAGTTTTCTGTGCAGCCTTTTACTTCCAAAAGAAAAAAAGATGATTTAACAGCTGCATGTTGGACCAAGAATGTAAGAGAGAACTCTCAAAATTGTCCTGCTTTTTATTAAAGCATAAATTAATAAAAATTAAAGAAACTTCCAGTGAGTCTGTTCATACACTGTATGCCTTAGCCTTCATCTGGGAAATCACACATCCTGGTAAAGCAGTACATTTGAAGAGCTTGTTTTAGTGCAAGATTTAGCAGAGAACTCAGTATCTGCTGCTTTCACAAAAAAACCTACATGTTTAAAGAGATTATAAATCTTCTCTGCTCCTTATTACAGGTCTTACTGCTGATTTTACAGCTTCATTTATTCCTGTTTGACTATGAAGTCACACTAGAACAGGAGGTGAATGGTGGACTGAACTTGTCCCT
The DNA here is from genome assembly GCF_951394365.1 of Tetrao urogallus. NCBI lineage: Eukaryota > Metazoa > Chordata > Aves > Galliformes > Phasianidae > Tetrao > Tetrao urogallus. The sequence continues at coordinate 4,066,286 of NC_136827.1, forward strand.
CTGCAAAGGAACTTTATACAGTTTAAGATTATATGAATCACTGTAACTACCCTCTAGCTGGCAATGAAAGCTTCTTTGCATCATACTTACAAAGTGCTGAAATACAGTGTACTGAACTACTTTGTTTTAATACATGCTCAGAATTTCAAGTACTTGTATTTTAATGGCAGTGGGAATACATTACAGAAGAAGAAAAATCTCAACTTTTCCTCCACTATAAAATGGGCTTTATCAGAGTACTCCCGTTCAGAGCCTGTACTGCTGCATATTTCAGAGTAGAAAGAGGAGAATAAGATAATGTAGGAAAGGTAGAAAAGTAACCCTGTTCAACAACTCCTGGCTGTTTGTTGAATCCTGTGCAAAAATACTTTTTTCTTAAATCCTTTTATGACACACACTGCTTCTGAAACAAATATTGAATGCTTCAAAGCAAGGAATAATGTAAAGTGGAAAAGAAGAGGTGAAACACTGACAGAGATGTATTATACCCAGAACCCAAATTTCTTGTTTCCTTCTGGATACACTGCTGTCTGTCCTGTACAGTCAGGTTTATTAGCATTGCGTTCAAGGTCTGTCAACATAACACTGCTGAAATCAGAGATATTTGCCGATATGTGAAAACTGTGTAAACTGCAGCTAATTTTTTTCAAAAAATACTGGTCGGCTTGAGAATGTAAATTATAAAAATATTAATTCAAATGGCACTTGCAGGCAAGTGGTGACTAGTAGAAAAGCTATTCCAGATCTCACTTGTTCGTGCCCATGAGCATTTGACTGAGAACTGTAGGTTAATGTGTAGGATTAAATAATGTGCAGTTGCCTGGAGAAAGGTTTGCAAATATGTCTAATTGGATTTGTGTTTCTGAGGAAGCAGGGGAAGGGTCATTAACAGAACTGAGCAGGATTGGGGCTGGCTGGCCTCTCAGCACTGGGGAGAGCACCGCGTACTTCTGGCAGTCCCGTCGCCCACCAGAGTCCTCTGGCTGGCTCTTCAGCAAGCTGTCTCCTCTTCGTACTGGAACCTCTCCTCCAGAGCCACCCTGACAGAGCAGCCTGCCTGCATCTGGGCCTTAAATGCAAAATTAAGAAATAAGGTGCTGCCGATGGTGTGACTTCATGAACCCTCTACTTCAGTTTGCAAAGCTTTACACATGTGCTAATGTGAGTGAGAAAACACTACATGACCTGACATAACTTTTTGTTATGTTTCCAAAGAAATCTTCAAGCATGCTCTTGCCCCATGCAGCCGCTTTGATTCAAAGAACTCTGAGAAGTGTGTGGTTCTGCAGCTCCTAAAAAAAAAGCCAAAATGTTGTGGAAGGGGCTAACCTGGCACCAGAGTGAGAGTGTCTAGCTGATGAGCTGCAAATAGGAGATGATGCATCTCCACTCTCTCTCTTCACTACAACTTTGCAATTCACTTCCATGTTGCTGTGACAAGAGAGAGGGGAGCAAGGATTTGATGACAGTTGAAATACTACCTGCACTGTGATGCCTGGGAACTTTTTATATTCCCTTAACTCTCAGAGAAGCATCTGTGTGTGTGCTGCCATATCCTCAGTAAAACTCAGAGCCTTCCAGTCTTTGCTTGGATCAAACCATGTTTCCTTGCCATGTTTCATGGCCTCTTTCTTTGCTCTTTCTCTCTGTCTATTTGTCCTTCTCTGCTCCCTCTCTCCCAAGCTCCCTTAGGATAATGTTTTTATTTGATTTTGCTCTCTCGTGAGCTGTATTATCGCTCCTTGATTTTTCTTCTACCTGCTCTACTTGACGCTGAAATTAATCTACATCTTGATCAGTTATGTCAGGTCATGTAGTGTTTTCTCACTCACATTAGCACATCTGTAAAGCTTTGCAAACTGAAGTAGAGGGTTCATGAAGTCACACCATCAGTAGCACCTTATTTCTTAATTTTGCATTAAATCAGTGAAAGTTCACTAAGAGTTGCATCAGACTGAAGCTGAGGCAAGGAAGTAATGAAGAACCAAATGTACAGTGATTTTTGGCTAAATAAACTGATACTGAATTTAAGAAAATACTGGATAGATCCAAATCTTGGTTGAAGATCTAGTTTCTATATTATACTCTGAAACTGCAGCTGAGATACAAAATAATGAAAATATGCTAGCTTCCTGTTGCTTCATGCAGACGGGAAGCTGGAAGGAGGAAGCAGATTTATTTGTTTAGGTGAGGTCAAATGGTCTTAAAATATAGCTGTTACTGTCTGGCCCAGAACACAAAACTCGATGGTCTGTCTTTCTCCATCTTACTCTTAATAACTTCATAGCATATTGTTGAGGGGAAAACCAACAATGAGTAACTAATAAAATATCACTCCTCAAGCTTAGTGTCTTAATGAGAACATTCAGAAGATGCCAAAGGAAAAGTGTGTGGAGAGGGGAACTCCTCCCCATCTGTTCCTATTCGAAAAAGCTGCACAATGGTATATCTGCATAATTAGCAGTGGGTCTGTTTCTTTCAGCATGGGATGTAGAGGTACTGCCAGCATGGAAGACTGGTGCTTCCTGGAAACTAAAAAGCAGGGAGGAATGTTTCCTAGTGATTCAAGCTGTGCCAGCGCAGGGCAGCAGTTACTGCTCCTGAGGGAACAGGGTGATTTCTCCCCATGCAGCATAACCCAGATCTTGCAGAGTAGGGTTGCTAATGGCCCTTAGGCTTAGTGGTCACAAGAAGCTGAACAAGGTAGGAAGAGGAGGCCTTTTTCTGCGTGTGTGTCAATTCTCATCTTTTGCCTTGTGGACATCCTCATTGTACAGCTGTTTTATTGCTTTTAGATGTGATCTGAAGCATTTTGTTTGGTTTTCACCTCTTTCCCAAAGAGTGAGTTGTATTAGATAAATATAATCTTTTTTTTCTCACTGTTGTTTTAGGTTTTTTATGACCAACAGAAATACAGTAACTGCTCTTTACAATGGGGTCTCTGCAGAACTTTCAGTACTGTATGACTTCTAAAGCCTTTTGGGAAAAAAAAAAGCAACGAAGCAAAAGCTTTGAATATTCTTAGAAACTTTTTGTGGAACTCTGATTGAATTTTTATCTCCTGTTATAATTTGGCAGCACAAACTAACATTAGATCTAGTCTAAAGAAACATTTCAATACCGTGCATTCATTAGCTGCTCTAGAAGTGAGAACCTGCAGGAGGTTTGCAGAGATACTCATCACTGTTTACCTGAGTTTGTTGTCTGATTATTCCGAGTTCCCCATTACCAACTTAAATTTACTGTAGCATTAGCATTTACATGAGTTTATAGAATCTACTTGCATTGCTTCACGAGCAAGATGCCACATATGGTGTTATTTATGCAAATCTGAGGGTAAAATTCATATTTATTCGGGCACTTAATATATCTTTGAAGACCAAAGCTTAAAATTGGCTTTAAATTACAATGAATGTAGTTTTACAGTCACACAATTATGTCTGTACCTTTTTAGTGTGACTACCTCTGTTCTGGAATTCTCTTTCCCCAGAGCAGTATGTGTAGTTCTTAAATGCTTGTTTAAAACTGGCAGATTCAGGTATAGTTATTCATCCATTTGGCTTTTGAGCTGTTGCTCTAACAATAATAATGTGATTAGGTTTCATGTTTATGTCGAGAAATACTGGCTTGCTTTATTAGTAGTGCAGTAATGCTGTTTTGGTATTCAGTGGGAGTGCACCATGATGCTCAGTGCTGAGTTGGGTGGATACCATGAGCTGTGGCACAGGTCACAGCAGCAGAAAGGTGCTGGGGAGCCCTACAGAAACCTATCTGTACAAACCCAGAGAACCAAATACATGCTAGCAGCTTTCCTCAGGGCGTGATAGTCAGAAAGGCAAGTTCTGGCTGCTGTTAGCAAAGTAGGTCTGTGTTGCCAGGATGGAGAAAGATATTCAAAGAACAGAACAGCTTTGTCACAGTTTCGCAATGACTTCAATTGTCTCACAGATTCTGTCGCAGTTTTATTAATCCTTCAGAAGAACAAATTACCCATTAGACTTTGGTTGTCTTCTTTGGTATACTGTATTTCATTTCATTTAGAAATACTGCATGCAATTTGGGGGTTATCATCGTTAATGAAATAATTGCAAATAGTGTTTTTAGGGTACGACACTGTGATGTGAGGTCTATTTTCAGAGGTCTCACTTTATCAGGGCATCTCAAAACGTTCAAAATAGGACTTCTGTAGAATAAAATAGGCTTTGCTTATTGCACCACGCCTTCCTTTCACTTCCTTTAGATATTTTCTTCTTTATTATTCAATATTTATTTGTAAACCAATTAGTACTGAGTGTGCCTACAGAAGCGTTACATTCTCTTGCCATGAATTTTTAACAGATAAATTTACTGTTTGGGAATATTCAACAAAACAGTGAACTTGAATCAGATAATGAATATTCATAACAAGCAATTTTTTGCAGACAGTGAAGTTGGTGGTATTAACATTGTCAGTTGAGGCCTAAGTCACTAATCATAAATTCTTAATGCTGTGCTCAGTGAAAATCTGTTGAACCAAGGATGAAAATATTTTCATAAACCATTTACTGTGCATTCCTATAGAATAAACATACAGTTTTTTCCTCCATTATGAGGTATTTGCCATTGTTAAAGAAGGAGAAAATTGGAGGTAGTTGTGATTGTCTTTCTCATATCTCTCTGCAGGACTGTGCATGTTCAGTTGTATTTGAATGCTGGGTTATAAGCACCATTCAAAGCAATACATCTGTTTTAGGTATCTTTTTGAGGTTTCATTAGTGAAGCCCATTGAAAGCTCATGTAGTAGTGATTGATTTCAGATGTCCCAGTATTGTAATAAGCTATTTAATTACACCACAAAAGGTCATAACATACCCACAGATCTGCAATACTTGTACTGTTTTGTTTATTGATCAATAGTTTGTCTGCCACACTTAAAAGGATTTAAAGTCACCACAGACTTCTAACCATTAAATCCTGTCAGATTTTCTTGAAATCCATCAATACTTTTTTACTAATAACTAGAATTTTTCTGATAGAAGAGAGCTGCTGCTCTCTTCTAGGGAGAAGGCATTGGATAGGTGAGGAGGTAATAAAGCATACTACTTAGCGTGCCATAAATGGGTGTCAGTGCAAATGAGATTTAGTTTATTTAGTCATTGCAAAATTTATTTTAAATCCTAGTGACATTTAAACTCCTCATTTCTACTCCATAATCATTCTGTGCTAATTGTAATATCAGTCTGTTTGCTGCTCTTAAAAGGCTAGAGGCCAATGAGACACTTATTTGAAAAGAGCACTTAATTCCTCCATAAACTGCAGAGTTCTGAGCCTCTCCCCATCTCTGCTCTCTCTCTAACCTGAAGTATGAAACTGTAACGTAAAGCATTGCAGGCTGATGAAATGCCAAATATCAACTACCCTACTCATGAAGACTGCCATCCATTATATCAAGCACAAAAAGCATAGTAATTTTTGTTGATGGGGTTCCTATTCTAGCTTCCATATTCTGATTGGGTAACTTTTATATAACAACATGTATAATTGTGTTGATGATTTTTAAGAATTAGAGAAAAACATAGCTAAGATGCTGAATTAGTGCTTGTGTGAAACTGAGAAACAAAAATCTGAAATGATAAGGTGACAGCGAGACCTTTGGGAAGGAGATGGCATAAATGCAGCTGATTTGTCCATTGCTGTTTCCACCACAGCTGTGAAGAACACAAACAGGAATCCTGAAATACTTATGATTTTCCCAGGTCTTTTCTTTCCAGGAAGTATTGGCAGCAAAAAGAAAATGCATTTTTAGATTTCAGATATTCTTCTTATTACATTGGGGTCCTCAATACGTCATTATTCTCATTCTCTAGTAGCTATGGAATTCAAATCCAAATTTTAATTTTCTGAACTTCAAACTCCATAGCCTACATAGACTTGTTTTTCACCATCTCTCTACGCGTATGCAAACATTAAACTAATTAAACTCTCTTAGATTTTTTGGTGCTTTAATTCCATAGATCTACTGTGTAGCTAAGACAAGATCCTAATTTAATGGAATCAGCTAAATAAAATACTAAATACTGTTTACAACATTATTAAAGAGACCTTTTCTTTATCAGCTTAATGATTTAGTAAAAGCTGATGTAATAGGTGCTAGATCCCTGCTCAGTGTGCATCCATAATACGTATTTTGCCCTTTGCAAAAGGAAAACATTAATAAAACCATTGGATGCCACGAATTGACAGTTTGTTCATAAAGACTTTTTATTCTGCTAAAATGTTCAGAAGTCTACAATGTAGATGTATTTTTGCTTGTGAAAGAGGAATTTCACTGACAGTACAGGGTTGCATTCAGTATGGATCAAAGTATTTTTACATTGAGCATAAAATGTCAGTGAGCAGTGACAAGAGCACTGGATATTTTAGGGCTCTCCAAGAATTCAGGTTTATAATAAGAAATTAAGTTTATAAAAACAGTCATTTTTCCATGCTTTTTAAAGTAAAGTTTAAATAGATAAATAAATGAATAAAAGGAATCACTCATTATATGTGGGAAATAGAGCCACATAAACACAGCCTTTCTTCACTTTTTGCTTCACTTTTTTCAGCAGAAGTTAGATCCTGTAACATTATACATCTCCAGTGCTATTTTACCATCCAATTCCAGCTCCACATGCACTAGGAATAAACTTGTTATATGGCTTTCTGTCTTTCTTTTGGCTCGGTGTATCTCTATGGCCAACTAATTGGTGGCTTTGCTTTTGGTTTGGTTTGGTTTTACACAGTAGCCCAAGATCAGAATTTTGTTCACAACGCAGTTCCTCTTTCCTAGTGGAGAAGCAGAAGTAAATGCTCTTACTCCAAATGCAGGATAAATTAAAGGACTCCCAATGGCTTCAGTCAGCGATGTGTCAGGTCCTTCTTTGGAGAGGATGTGGAAGGTGCAGCAGCCAGCACAAATAGCTTAGCTTATCACCTTTCCATTCAAACATTGTCTGGAAAGTTCTGAGATACTGTAATGGGACGTTCATTAGCGCCTTGTCACTGATGCTACTTGTTTTCTGTGTAAGGAAGATTGGTTTTTCTGTTGTTTTGTCATGCTTTTCAGAGCATCTAATATAATCTCCTTTCAAAGTGTTCCATTAGTACACAGCGCTCGGCAGTACCGTGGTGCACAAAATGTGGAGGTGATGAGCTGAGCTCCACTGAGTCTTGTACTAGATACTGATTTAAATACAGCAGAGTTGGGAACAGTCTCTTAAAACTCCAACTGGCAGTAATTCAGGGTTTTCTTGACATTGTGCCCTGATGAAAAGGGAGTTTATTAAAGCTTCTGTAACCCGCAGCAGTATGTTGTAGTGGTATAACTGCAAAATGCCTTTTCCTCTTTACTAATCTCTTCAGCAAGCATAGCCATTGTGTGTGATAGAAGTTGTGTAGAAGACTTGACCTTGCTGCCAATTTTCCTTTTGCCTTCTGGAGAGCGAGGGTTGTTCTGAAGTGTTCCTTCCTACTCTGAGCATTTCTCCCAGTCTGGAAAGGCTTGATGTGTTTTGTTTGCACTTTTCATTGTTCCTTTTGTTTCGGACATCACACCGCAGTGCAGACAGACAAAGAAAACAAGTAAAAATTGTGTGGTGAGGTTGTAAAAGCAGACCTCCTGTTCCTATGTGGGGATAGCAGAGGCTGGTGTGCATTCTGAAATGCTATAATCCACTTCTGGAAGCATTCACAGTTAAAATCTTACAGAAACCTTGGACATGGTGAAAGGCAGAGCTGGCAGTGCTTTTGGTGATATGCAGCAGAGCTCCATTAATTTTTGAAGGAATTCTATTAATTCACAATGATGATATGTCTGCCCTGCATTTTTATGGCCAGAAGACAGGCCCAGTAGAGCTGCTTGTCTTGTCTGCTCTACATGTATGTTTTTAACTAGTGAAGCTTAGGGATTTTTTTTTATTCAAGTAGCTAGAACTTAAGCACTGTAGTACACACATGCTCACATATTTGGACTGTGTTAAGACAGTGTCTATTAAGATTTTGGAACTGAAACTTGTCAGTGTTCAGGTTGTCTGATAAAAAATATGAAGTTGATTCCTTGAGCATATGCACTAGAATTTAGATTTTAATTACACTACTGAATTATTTTTATACTCTGTTTTTGCCTAACTGGTTCTGTAGGGTGAAGCTGTTCTAGAATTCTAACCATCTGTGTGTTGAGATAAAGGCTGTTGCTTGTAAACTGCTTATCTGTAGCTGTCAGAAAAGTTGGAAAGTGGATTGTGAGTGCAGCAGGGTATTTTAGCAAAGAGGAAGGCATCATCTCATGATGAAAGCTCCACACTCTCATGGAGGATGAATGTGACTCCTGCCCATACCACAGATGTCGTCTGACATTCATTTTTTTTAAGATGGTCACTACCATTGAAAATCCAATTTTTAGACTCCTGAACTGGAGTTCTGAGGGCTGGTTTGCCAAACAAGAGTCACTCACAGCTCTGATTAGCATCAGAAAAAAGGTGTATTTAAAACATATAGTGCTTTGAAACTTAACTTTTTTTTTTGCTGTCCTGACTGTAAGTCCACTGATGATACATTAAAAAGAAATTTCAAACACAGTACCACAATTCTGCAACATTTCTTACAAAATTGAAATCACAGAATGCCTTAGCTGGAAAGGACCCTAAAGCTCATCTAGTTCCAACCCATTGCTGTGGGCAGGGTTGCTACCCCGTAGACCGGGCTGCCTGGGGCTTCTTGCTCTTCCAGGAACACACGTTGGGACCAGCTTTGCTTCTGGTATTGTCACAAGCAGCATTTCAGAAAACGGTAGATAGTCTGCCAGCAACATCTGAGCCAGCAGTGTTATAAGATCTTGTTCTTCCCCAGGTGCAAAAAGCCTTCTAGCTGCCACTCTTCAAAAGCAGTTCTTACATATTATGTTTTCCAAATATCTTGGCTACTTATCAGATGTTTATGTCTTATTCAGATTTTGACAAATATATGCATATGTACATTTGCTTTACAATGAGTTGACTTTGCTGTGCACAATTAAGGGGTAAACCAGAGGGTATTTAGGCATAAATCAACAGTTTGTAAGAATGTTGCAATGTGTATGCGTACATAAAATATTTCAATTGACATAATAATATACCCTGCAGTTACATTTTATGAAAGTGTCCGTCATGTGCCTTTTCCAAGACAAACCCCAGGCACTGCGTGGAGCTTGCCATGTTTTCACATTATTTGTGATACCACGGTTAGGGTGATTATAATCTACATAATCTAGGAAAGTACCAGTTTTTCTGATTTCTCATAGCATTTTGTCACATCTTATCACCACAAGCATTTGTATTCAGTCCTCTCTGTCTGGTCACAGCTGAAAAAGATACTTGAGGTTTCTTTTGTTATATGCAGCTTGGAAGTGTAACTTACCATAATTACATCAGTAACTGTTTCATCTTGATAAAATTAATTACTGTGGCAAAAGCTTCTTCTTTGTGTGTGTGTATGTTAAAATTTAAAAAATTTTAGATGTAACAATCATAAACACAAAAAAATTGGTATTATTGCTACAGTTTTAAAAATGTTATTGACAATTAAACTTGAATCTAATGAACTGATCAGAATGTATATAGAACAGTATCCTCATGCTAAACATTTGCTTTCCAGTTTCTTATCTTTCCAAGAAATTATTAGATTGAGCAGGGATATGAAGTGTAGAACTTATGTTTTGTAATTCTCTGTGTGTTTCTATTATCTGCGTTGTCTTACCTTGAGAAAACTAGCTTTCTATGTCTGGTCTTTGATCCATAACAGCTCACATCATTTCAAAAACATAAGTAATTGTTGATGACATTCTTCTCTCGCTATGTAAAAGTTGGTGTAGTGGAAACTTCTAGGCAGAGACAACTTTTGGAGATGCTCCTTGATCTTCAGGCTTATTTTCTAAATCTTTGAATAAATTAATTTGGTTGATTGTAGAGGGAACCAAAGAATTGTCTGGGAAGAAAAACAGATTGAATAGAGACCGAGGAAGAAGAACACAGTAACCTTTTATATATTTTCTCGACGGTTAATTTATAGCACATTATATTCACTGAATCCAAATACATCATTACTTAATATGATAGAAGGATCTGGAAAACTTGGAGGCTGATGTAGTTTATTGTCAAAATCTCAGGCAATCATTTTTCAAAACTAGCATGTAATGATTTCATTATGTCACAGGTTCCCAGTCTGAACCACCATCATGCAGTGCCAGTTCCATCACTTGCCCATCTGCCTGCACCTGCAGCAACAATGTAGTGGATTGTCGAGGAAGGGGCTTAACAGAAATTCCAGCTAACCTACCGGAGGACATTTGGGAAATGTAAGTGCCAGTGCAGTGCATCATTCTTTGTCATTTCTCTCCATTTTTAATCCTTGTTACGTGAAAGAAAGTCATGTGTTTTGAAAACTGTGTTCTGAGTAGTTAGCTGATTATGGTACTTGTCCTCTTTGCCTACACTCTTTTGATTAAGGGCTCAAACCATTCATTGATATATATTAAGATTCTGCTTGAAGTTCCCTACCTCGCAAGAAGGTGAAGTTCCTGTCACATTGTGTGAAGACTGTTTACATCTCACAAGTCTGGGATTACAATTGTATACTCATGAAAAACACAGTCCCTTTTTGTTTTCGTCAAGTCAGATTGTTTTATCTTTTGTTGGTGGATTCCTCAAGAAGTGGAGGGATTTCATGTCAATTTGACAGGTTGCATTTGTAAAGAGGTGAGATATGACATCAGAACAGATTGTCCCTCCAATTTCTGGTATGCCACATATCATTACTCCCAATTCTTTAACATTTTTCTTAATTGTGTGTTGAAAGATCAAATGCAGACTTGTTTCTTTTTACCACTTTTAAGATTTGTAATCATCTATTTTTGTGTCCGTAGCTTCTGCCATGATCCTGAAATACTATTAGAGAAAACTAAATTGCTTTTGTTTAGTCTGTAAGGAATGCAGATTAATTCTTTTCCTGTTTAGGAGGTTGTAGTGCAGTGATTACCAATATCCAACCAGCTTTTACAGACTACATAGTATGGATTTAAATATTTTTATTGTCAGTGGGCAGCTTTTAATTGCTGTAGAAAAACTGCTGCATTGCAAAATTCAGTGGAATAAAGGATAAATTGGTGAGGCTACACATAAGCAATTCCATTGTTATGACTGCCAGGAATGTAGGGGTTATGGCCAGTGAAGGCAATGTGCTACATGGCTTGTTGATGATCTGCTCTACAGTACTGTTCCTCTGACTTCATCAGTTGCTTTTATTATTTTTCTCCTCAAAATTGTTTGGATTATTATCTCAACATAACAATTAGAAGTGGCTTACTATGCTTGATTATTTCCTATTGGGGTATAAAATATTAGCACAGTGAATGCAGAAAATAAACATCTTAAAATTACCATTGTTGAGCATGTATGTAGAGTCCTTAAAACATTTACAGGAAGTATAAACCCATGCACAAGCTGTTCTGAATGCCTGTTTAGTTGCCTCCTGACAAAATTCAGAACGTATTTGTTGTGCTGGTGTCTGCTTACATTGTTGCATATAAAATGCACGTGTAATACTTGATTTTCTATCTATGGAAGTTAGCTTAAAAATATCCTAAAAATATGAATTTTGTTCAGTGTGCTAAGAAAAGTCAGAGTTTAATCTTGTTTTCAATTCTGTCAGATAGGGGACAAGCAAGTTTGCAGGAGTGACTGGAACAGTTTTTTATAATAGGCAGAAAAGAGACTGGTTTCAGACTTGCTCCCGAATTAGGGTTGGGTTTAGAGAATTGTAAAATGTTACTTGGTAATGTTAACAATATTAGCAGAAATCAAATCAGCTTTGTGGCCCTATGCTGAAGTCACATGGACAGCAGTACCTGCAGGAAGACTGAAACTGGTGTGCTCCAACACTTCCCTGCAGCAGTGCAGTTAGAGTCAGAGAGCAAGTGAAAATGTTGGTCCCTAGCTTGGTCACAGTAGCACTGAATATTCACATCCTGTCTCCTTTCTAGTATCTCTAGCACCTTGGAGATCCTTTAAGGTAGATGATGAGATAGCCAGTCAAGATGCAGGTAACATTTTGAGAAACTTTCATGACCTGCAGGTTATAAAACTTCTAGCTCCATAGAACACTGCCTGAAGCTTGTTAGTGATTTACATGTCAGACTTCTTGCGTTTTAGGCCATGCTTGTTTCAGTCTCTGCGTACTGATAATCCTTTTAGATCACATCAATCCTGCATACATCCTTTACAAATTCATTGTCATTTCCGGTGGGAGTAGTTCTGCAGAAGGAATATTGGTGGATAGTATGTTCAGAGTGTAATGTGAGCTAACCCTCATGTAAACCTTATTGCTGACTTTATAATGCAGTCAATGCCGAGAAGTTTACTTTTTTAATGAAATATATCTTAAGAAATTCAAGTAGTTCTATCAGAATGAGTGACATCAGTGACATTGCCATTGGCACGTACCGTTCTTTTTCTTTTGGTAGAGCAGTTTTTTTGTCAAAGTACTGGTAAGAAAGAATAATCTAAAATCCAAGGGCAAACCATTACACATTCTCACATCTAGTTTAAGTAAAGGATATTCTCACAGAACAAAATGTTTCCAGAAGGATGGAAGATTGCTGCCGCAGTGTTTTCTCAGAAAAATCCTGGCGTAAATTCCTTTGACCAAGAAAACCATTCTGTTTTATGAGAAGTTTATTGTACTGCTCAGAAATTCAGTTTGGCTGAGTCTACTCTACACTTATTCAATAAAAATCCATCCAAAGGTCAGGCTCCAGCTATACATGGAATAATGACTGTCTTTTGATTTGCTACAATAGGCAGAATAATGTTCTCTTGCTGTAATGCAGCTATGGAACCAAACAAATTCTCCCTATGTGCAGCAGCCCACATCTCTCAGCACAGCGAGTTGTGAGGTTATGTGTTGGATGGTATTTTTTTTTCCCTTTGGGGTTGTTCCCTATTGTTGGAGATAAGTCACACCCTTTGCATAAAAGGCAGCTGTAGTGGTGCTGCCTGAACACTTATTTCTGTACCCTGTTATCCTGTGGGCTGATTCTGATTATCTTATAGAGATCTGTCTCTTACTAGAGATGAAATTCCTCTTTTGGAATACGTGGTATGAACAAACTACTTTGCTGGGTTACTAATGCACACACCACATTTCAAAATTCCTATGGGATATTACTTGAGGTGGTGTATTTTTCATTCATCTGTTCTACCTAGCATTGTAAATACACATTCCACATTAAAAAACCCCAAACATTTCCTCTGTAGACTGTAGTCTATTCAGAATATTTATATGTTAGTATTAAAATGCTGTGCTTACTCCTTCACCTGGGGCATTTCCAAGTTCCTTTGCTTATTAGTTACATTCAATTACAGCTTTCTACTTGTATTTCCTCTTAACTTCGTCTTTCTTCATAAGCCAAACTGTGCCAGATAAGAACCCTTGACTGAGTTCCTGCAGAACTGAAACACACAGCTGTTACTGTAACCAGATCATTAAAGATGAAGAACATTTTACTCTATGTTTCAGTATTAATTAAGGATCTTTTACTCTGCCTTCTTCCTCCTTTCTTTTTTCATTAATAATAGAAAGGCAGAGCGTTTCTAGCAAAGCTTCCAAAAAGTCTTACATTTGCTTTTGTTGATAAAAAGCTATCACAAAAGAGACACTTCCCTTGTCACAGGACATAAAACAGATAACATATAATACTCATTTTCCCTTGCTTCTGACCTCTGCCACATGTGACTTGGAAGTTTGTTGTGTTGCTGTATTATACTTTTCCTTTTGGTGCATTATCCTGAAGGCCCTCGTTACAAGCGTGTTCATTAGTAAATAAAGGAATTTAGGAAAGCTAGAAAGCTGTGTGCTGGGCTTACTTCTTCATCATTTCATAAAATAGATAGCTAGAATGTATGAAATGCTATTCCTTTTCTGTAAAGTTATTTGTTTAGTCAGGAGCTGACAGCAGCAGCCAAATTAACTGAGGAAAAATGAAGAAGAAAACTCAAGAAACTAAAGCTAAGGATTAGACAAAGGATGTTGTGTGATGTAAAAGATTCCCTTTTTACAAAGTGATTCCCTTCTGTATTTCAGAGAACAGATGACCACTGTATGTTATAGAGAAACTGAAGAGAATAGCCATGGAGCAGTTCTGCATGAATGCTCTGATGAAAGCAAAAATCATTAAGCACCTGGAAATTTACTAAAAGAGAAATACCAAAACAAATATGCCTTCATGCTTTGCTGGTAAATGAGTGATGTGGTCACATCATGACATTGGCGTGGTATATGCAATAAAAGGAGAAGTTTACATGTGTCTAGGAAGGGTAAGAGAAAATGATTGTAAGATAAAAGGGAGAGATAGCATAATGGCTTGAAAACGTGCAAAATGGACTCAGCCTTGGAGAGGAGGGCTGACCTAGGGACTGGGGAGGAGATGAAGTCTCCAAACACTCAATTTTCTGATCAGACTTGATCTTATCAGGCACTGCTGTTCTGAAGGACCTTCTGAGGATGTAACAGGAGGATCTGATTAATCGCCATGGATTGCAGTGTGTGTTGGGACAGAGACTTGAGAGAATAAAGATGGGCTTTGCTCTGTATCGAAATTGTTGGGGTAAGGAAGGCTGAACAAGAAACAGCAAACGTGATGATGAGAAAGACCGGAAACAAAGTCAATTGTGACAGACTGATAGAAGAGTCTGAGAAAGTGAGGAATGTCTGGGGATAAAGCCTGTAGTTGCCAGTAGTGATCCTGGGGCACAGCTCACCGAGTGGGCTTTGGGGATGTGGCAGGCAGGCTGGGATGGCAGGGTGACAGACAGACAGGGCCGGACAAGCTGCCAGGCCACGACAGAGCAGTGGGTGAAGCTGGAGCCAGTGCAGTTCACAGAGATGGAAACACTGCCTTCCTGGTGTGTCACCATGAGCAATTGCAACCCAACAACAGCTAAACAACACGGCCAATAACTATTTTAACTGTTGTTATTACTTCCAGTTAAATACTAATTCAGAGGTGTTGACTCTGTACTTGTCTTGCTCATGATTCCTTTTGCTGGAACTGATTATGGCATCTTTTGATTTTGAGTTCAGTAAATAGAGAAAGACATGAAAATACTTAAGGATTCAGGTTGAAGCAGTAAAGAAAATTTTATATATATGTGTTTGTATGGAATCTGGTGTAAAAACAGGAAAATTCTAAAATGAGGGCATTGGAGGAGATCATGTTCAGATTGGGTTGTATCTCCTTTTGCCTGTGGGTTTATTGATTGATTCTGAGCAAGTGAGTTGCACAGACTTCCATGGGTGGTCATTAATGATGTAATCTTCCTTTTCTGGCTGGCTCAACTGAGATATTCAGAAGCACTTGAGGACTCACAGCTGCAGTAAAAGTCAGTAGGACCGCTTTGAGCATGCAGTGTTGCTCTACACTTATTACTCTGTAAAGCCAAGTCCCCATGGTCTGCAGACTGCACTCTACAAACACATGAATCTAGATACACTTAATGACATATCAGGTGAGATGGTAACCACAGCTTCTAGTCTGGCTTCTGAGCAGAGAGTCAGTGAAAAAGGCTGGCAGCGCTGCTACCAGTAGCTAGCTAAGGCTTAAGGTCAGTTTTGAGTCACTTCTCTTTATTGATTTATTTTATCATTCTCTCTGTTGAAAGCTGATAGTTGAATTGATGACTAAGGGTTTCTAGGCATGAATAGTACTTGAATTTGGTACAATTTCTACACTTAAGAAAAATGCTAGAATTTTATTGTTAAAAAAAGATCTAATGCTGTTGTTTTTTTGCATCATTCTGTCAAAATGAAGACAAGCCTACATTTCTTCAAGAAAATCACTTTGAAATGAAATGTTGTACTTATTCCATCTTTAATCAATGCATTTCTGACAAATTTAATATTCTGAGAATTGCTGTCATGGGAGTAACACTGTGTTGGGAATCCTGAAGTATGGACATACTTTCTCAGCTTCAAGAAGACAAAAGTTTTTTGCATTTCTCAAGAATATAAGTGTGTGGACACCACACATGGGAGAGTAGAGGGAAGACAGTTATGAATTTAACATTATTCTCCCTCCTAAAAGAAACTTATACTAATTTTCCCAGGCTTCCGGTAAATACTGGAGCTGAAGCCAGCACAGTATTTTTGAACACCGTAATAAATGTTCCATAATTGCCTCTGGTGGCAAGTTCTCTGGGTAGGGAATCAGGTTGGCTCCTGTAGTTGAATCATGTAATATGATTTTCATTCACTGCTTTAAATTGGCTCTGGACAGTTTCACATGTCAAATTTGACTACTGTTTAGTGGGTTTCACAAGGCAAACTGTATTATTGGCTCCTTACATTCAACATCAAAATGAGATTTCTACTGTCAAGCCAGAAACAGGTAGATGACCTTCTACTGAATGATGGCAAGACCCAAAAATAAGGATGAAATAATAAAATATTTTAGGTTGACCGTCAGCAGAAAAAAAACACAAAATTATGGGAAATGTCAAGAAGGTGCTTTGTTTGCTGAGGTAGCTGAAGAAAAATAGTTTATAATACAGGCAGTAACTGCAAGGAGTTTCTGCTTTAAGACCAAGGCAGGATTTATCTCTTACATGTTTGTCTGTGTAAGTAACTAGTGTCATCCCTAAGCATGATAAGGTGTTTTTGTTTTGATAAATCTAGACTGCATACACCAGTAATGATATTCATTCTTTTGGTTGCATGATTTTTACCATGTTCTCTCTTTTTACAATTGAGAAATTTACACTTAAAAAAAAAATTAATTAAAAAAAAGTTAAGCGCAGGTGAAATTTACTGAGACAAGCTCTGCAGGAGTTACTGTTCTTACAGGGCTGTAGGTTTGGATCTGTTGGCTTTTTTTATTGGTCCCTTTCTGCTCCAGAGATATCACTTCAGCAGGGACGTGTATTTAGCCTCGTTAACAAGAAATGAATGGTAAGGCCAGAAAGGGCAACAAGTAGTGGTACCACATAATCAAATTTGTTAACTGAATGTCTTTCAGCAAAGGGTAGGAGATTCAGATCGACAAAACTCCCTAACAGAAATGTATTTCAAAACCTTTTGCCAAGTCTGGTTTGTTGAAAACCACTGCTTCTTGTTTACATTTGTGAAATGTAGCAGTAGGCCAAGTATTGATTGTTAGTATGCATTGAAGAGACCGTGCATCTCCCATGTATAGACTTGAAGCTTCAGATTAAAAAAAAAAAAACGAACAACAAAAGAACAAAACGAAACCAAAGCAACAACAACAAAAACCAGCCACAACAAAACACGCTCAGCAGAGATCTGAGCCTGCATTCTTGAAAAGTAGCTGAGAGAACCTCACCCTCATGTAGCACCCTCCAGGCCAGTCTCCTTGGAGCTCTCTGAACTGAATGCAGAAGGTCTCAGCTGGAACCGTGGGGGTCCACAACAATCTGAAAGTGAGACCAAAGTTTCTGCTGTTGTTACCACACCAAAGGATCTTGGAAACCCAGACCTGCAGGAAGACACACCTGCTGGTTGAATGAAGCACACAGCTTGGCTGTGTTTCTTTAGAGGGGAGCTGGAGGTGGCTGATTCTCTGCAGATGAAGGACGCATTCTGTCCCATGGTCCTCACAGCCATCTGTAGGCAGATCACAGAGAGAATCTTCCTGCAAATACAGATCCCAAGTCCGTGGGAGCCATGGAAGTGTGCTGAGAAGGGAAGTGATCTCCATCTAACGCTAGCTAGGTCCTTCTAAGGTACAGCAGTGATCCTAAATATCAAATGATGGGAAGTAGCAAAAGAAGAGTGAGAGGATATTTTGTATTTTACCCCTAGAACAGCTTGCATTTAGCCTATTAGCATCCTCACTGATTGTACCTACTGCTGATGGCTTGCAAGCAAGGAGTGGCCACTTGAAATCGCTGCTTTTACCCCTGGGCACAGCCTGCAAAAAGGTCTCACAGATGTGGACTGCGGGCTGAGCAAGCTGAGGCACCGACATCGTGTTTGGTGGGTGCTGCACCCCCTCTGAAGATGGAGCAGGGAAAAGCAATCAGTGGGACTGGCAGGAGAAAGTAATACTGCAGTATGATGAGAAAAGCCAAAAATACCACCAGGGAAGATGGAGTATTGCAGTGGTAGACAGAGAAGCCTTGAGGTCTGGCAGTATCTTACTGCATACTGTGTTTGTATAGATAAAAACATTGGTATCTTGTCAAAAACTGTTTTGCAAAATAGCCAACTACAGTTTTATCTGATATATCCCTGTCTGTCTGTACAGCACTTGTCACAAAATTAAAATACCACAACAGAGCCAGTGGGTTTCCAGTCTGACCACCATTATAAATTCACTTCTTACGCTGGGACCTGGGTCAGCTTAACCAAATTAACTGTAGTATGTCAGAAAATCCAATATCGCTAGCATTACTTTTAGATGAACACCATGGTATGGGGGAACACATCAAAAGAAGTGGTTTCATTCTGGTGGATGCCTTTTGGTTAGTGGAGTTAACTATGTAACTTCCTAGCTAGATTTATTTTGAAATGCCACTTTATTCTTGGTGAGATTTTGTCCACTGAGAATTTGCCCTTAGATGAATGCCTGAGAAGCATGAGGAACTTGACTGCTGGATCCTGAAAATCAACACCAAACATCAGTATAAGAAGTATATTATTCTTCAAGGGGAACTCTGCTTGTCACCTTGTATTAATATAGGTGGACAGTTCACTGGCTCTCACTTCTCTAATTCCTAACACAGAGAGGCAGGCTCAATGAGAGAGCTTTTCATAATAGATATTAATTTTGTTTGGAAGTCGTTCAGGCACTGTGATGAAAGGTAGAATTATAAAAGTCTTGGAGAACTGTGTGTGTTTATAGTGGCAATCTTTGGCTAAGGTAGAGACTAAGGTTTTAGCTATCTTAGTTAAAACAAAAAGCAAGCACTGAGGTATTTAGTTCTTGTTAGTGTAGATCTATAAACACTTTGTAAAGCAACAGAACTGCAGGATTTTTGCCTCACGCTTTACAGAGAAGTGCCCTGTGCAGTGCTGCGGTGTAAAGAGCAGGGACTGTGTGACGTCTGCTTCTCACTGCAGAGTAAGCTGCAAGTGCTGACAGTGTGAATGCAGGACAAGGTTCCTCCCTACCCCGTGAAGGTGTCCCCTATGCAGTGCTGTCTTTGGGTGAATCCATCAGTGCAGCTGCCTGAGCCTGCTGTGGGTGGAAGAAGAAAGGGGTCAGGACGGCATTCGGCTGTAGCCCGTAGTTGCTGTAAGACAACCAGATTTTAAGTATGATCTATTCCTATTAAATACTGAAAATAAATTTGTGAACTTTTCCTCATTGAAGACTAAAATGCATGATAAGATATGCAAGTCCAGAATGTGAGATAAATGGCAAATAATAGTCCAAGCAGCTTTTGTGATCCAGTTGTTCTCTCCCCTTGGCAAGGGCAAGCATGCTGTCTGTTGTTCAGGAAGTTTCATCCTCCTTAATACAAAGCATTGGGTGAACATGTGGGTTATTTCTCCCAGATAGCCTCGACCGGCTCTTGAAAATCCCCTTATAGGACAGGAGGGAAGAAAGCATTTTGCCCTTCCCAAGAACCTTCACAGAGGCTGTGCATCCTGCCAGAGACCAGCTCTGACAGTCACTGCTGCACACTAATCCAATCTCATGCTGTCTCTCTCCTGGAGATCGCTTTCAGTTCTCAGCTGCCTGGGTGATGTGAGCCCCAGTGAGCCCCACAGCACGGCTGGCAGCGTGATGCAGGGAGCAGCCCGGCTCATTCACTCACTTGCTGTCTCCCAGCAGGGAGTTCATGGCTGCTGGATTCAGAGGGACGTTTCTGACACATCTCAGGCAAGAGCTCGATGGCACTGTTAATAGAGCATGGCTGTCTCATTTGTAGGCTCTATTCATCTGACAGCTGAGAATTATCGGTACTGATGCTTCACTCCCTCTCTCTTTTTCTCTAAGCTAGTGATTTGTCTATGTTATGGGGAGGCAAGCTTGACAAAACATTACACATTAGCAGCTGAGACGGTGTTTGAAATGGGAAAATTGCTAGCAAACTGCTCCATTAGAGACCAAGTAACAAATTCTTTCTTTCCTTCATTGAAAGAGAGATAGTTAAGGTCCAAATTAATACAACTGTCTCCCCCACTCTGCAGGGGAAATCATTCTTCAAGACAAATGGCTTCGTCACCCCTGGGAGCTGAGCTGGCTCTGCAAGGCTGCCTTAGGGAGAGCTTTTAACCTTTGTGTTTTGCCATCCTGGGTGTGAGCAGTACAGGCGCCAGCTGAGGAGGTGATGAAAAGATTTGCACCTCAGTGAACTCTGAGATGGATTAGCATGGGAATTTGAGTGCTTATTCTTTGCTCTGGGATCATTCGTCATATCTAACTGCATAGTTTCCTATTTTTTTGTTGTTTTTTTTTTTTTCTCCGATATGTTTACTTTTTGCTCTTATTGCTGCAAAGTTATTCAGAAAGAGTGAGAAGAAGGAAGACTTTATCCTGTCTAGCATTGTGTTGTTACAAGAAAAATGTATCTGAATCCATTGGATCCTCATACTCTCCAATCTCTGATAACATATTAGAGAGGGGAAAGGAAATTGTTCTTGTCCTTTGATGTTGTTGTCGAAGGCAATAAAATAAAGCTTCAAGAGGCAGACAGCACTGCTGCATGTCAGGAGGGGGGAGATATGCTTCAGTTCATCCAAATGATGCAGCTGGCAGCAGGCGACAGGCACAGTGAAATGGGTAACTGAAAGGAGGAACAAAAGCCCCTGAGAGGTTTGAACATGGCCAATTTATTTTATCAGCCTTGTGAATTCAACTTGTGTAGCCTTTTAAATGGATCTTATTATGAAATACCAGAGGAAAATTGAGCAAAATTTTATTGAGTTGTAAGAAATCTTTAATGTGGCAGACAATAGTTCAAATGATCAAAGTTTACTCTTTTAGGATTTCATCTCATGTACAGAGTTCTCAAATGTATTGTAAAACTAACTTATAGAGTATTCCAGCGATGCACAAAATAAATCATCTCGTTCCTTTGCACTAGTGCAGGTTGTTTTATAGTGTGTCAGTGCTTCACGGGATGCACGGACAGACCATGAAAGAAACAGTTTTCTGAGGCCATGTTTGGGTATAGCAGCTTCTAGTTCAGCTGCATTTTGTTCCCGGGTTGGAATCTCTCGAGAACAAGGGCTGGTGAGAGAGGTTCAGCCTGCCATACCACTTGTTGCTTCTGTGTGAGCATCTGCAAACTGCAGTCACAGTGCACCAAGCAGAAACACCATGTGTAGCCTTTAGTCCTTCTTCATACAGAGCTTCATACAGTAGGAACAGGTGAGATGTTAAGGTGGCAGTGCAGCAGCAGATGACAGCAGCCTTGTTCATCTCTTGGCCACTGCTGCAAATGTTCTAAGAAAGGGCAGTGCAGGTTGTGCTGTGGAGCAGCCCTTTCGTATTCCTCTCTGCCTTCTCCAGAAATTGGTCGTATCACTCAAAGTCTGCGCTACTCCAATTTTGTTTTTTTTTGCGCTCTGTGGGGTTATTTTGTGTGGATTTACACTTCCGAGTGACTGAAATGTCCTTGGAATTTGAAGCAGTTATAAAACCGGGCCATATTTCCCTCCTGGTGGTGTGTTCGGGTCGCACCATAAGGACAGCTCTGTGCCTGTGTGCCATTCCCATCCGTACAGCAAGGAGCTGGGCAAGTGGGCCCTGCTTTGTTCCTAGAAGTGTCTGCTTAGAAACATTTGGGCGGAGTTACGGAGCTGGCAAGCTGACAAAAAGCCTTTATGGGAAGAGTGTACCGCTAACTCTGGTGACAAACACCCAACAATAGCAGTGTGCTGAGCGTGCAGCAATCTGCATGCACTGCGGGCTGGCCGGGAACGATGCCCGTTATATTTAGAGCAAGGGAGGGAAATCTCAGATGCTAATTCAAATCACAAAACAAGGAAGAGAACTAACTCCGATTGCACCCTTTAAAATAGACTACTACAGAAATGAAAAGGTCTGTGCAAATTGGCTGTACAAATATCTCAATGTTTATGGCTTAAATAGCTTCTCAAAGCGTAACCGAGCTGGCAAAATACTGTGTTTTCAAGGGAATTTTTTGCCTGTTGAAAGCACAGATCAACAGAAGGATATGCTGTGCGGTAGAGGGTTGATGGGCTGTATTCCTTTTCTCTGCCCCCTTCCATAGTCCTTAAAAACCTTCGTTCAGTTCTGCCTGTAGCTTATTTTACCTCTGTTCCTGGTCTTTAATTTTTTCCTCCCTTCTGCACTGCTGCAGCAACCCTAAATAACTCCAATGGTTCCTTCCTTCACTCCACTGTCTTCATATTTCAATTCTTAAGCATTTCCAACCACAGGTTTCTGCTATTGTAACTCTTTCTTTATATCACATTTTTGAAGAGAAAAAAAACAACAAGAGCAACACAACTATTGAATAATAAGAACTAGGTAAAATCAAAGCATGCTTTCTATTTCTGCTGTATTTGCATGATTTTAACTGCCACGGACATCTGAATTTGTTGTAAGGGGGAGTCTTGTTTTACATTTGTAATTGAGATGCATATTTAGGGTTCATGTGAGGAGAAAGCAGTCCTTCTTACAGGTATTTGGGGATCTTGCTTCTGAGAAGGCACAGAAATGAATCACGTTAATGGTTACTGCATGCAGTATCTTAATGCTGCTCACTTTTTGTTATTGGTACAAGCATTTATGCTACTTTATAAAGAATGTTTCTTTCAAAACAGAGCTCAGAAATGAAAGCAGCAGCATATTCACTTAGTCTGGACCATATTTTATAACAATTTCGATATTTGTTAGTGAAAATTGAAGCATGGAGTCCTTTCTCCTCTGTTTTAAATAGATTTCCCCTCCCCCAAAGATAAGGAAAAAAGTTACAAATCTGAATTTATATTGCAGTGGTTTCCACACTGTTCTGCAGTAGTATTATTAATGCAAGTGTTGGATACGGGGCGGAACTTTGGCGTGTTCCCACAGATTGTTGCTCCTGAGTCACTCAGCTGGTATTATTAATCTGCTCATTAAGCTGTCACAAAATAGCATCGCTTTCGGTTTGGTTACCTGCTATTTGCAGCGAGGGAAAGCATCTGTATTTTCTACCTTAATTTTGACTAAGTAGTCATACAGTATACCTAGGATTTTTTTTAAGTAATCCCTTGTGCTTTAAAGAAGCAATTTCTACAGCTTTTTTTTTGTTTGTTTAAATACAAACTTAATGTAATCAATGAGATGAATTTCTTTTCTAAGCATTTTTTTTTCAGCATTTTTTCCACTTAGGGCTTTCAAAAGAAAATCTATTTCATGTATAAACCTCTATGAAATAACTGTGTATTTGTGCAAAACAAACAAACAAAAACCCAACAGTTTTAATGTTTACTGTTATTCCACTCCTGTAATTGTGTATATAACATGTATATTTCTTTGTTTGTTTTCAGCCGTTTGGAACAAAACCTCATCAAAATCATTCCCCCTGGAGCTTTTACCCAGTACAAGAAACTTAAGAGAATGTAAGTCCTAATAATAAGGCCAAAATGCAAGAGCAATTTTGAATCTTCTAGCTTCACATTTTGCAGCATTATTTTAGACACATATTGGCAATTTCTATGTTGAAATCACTGGGGATTGCACAAATCATCTCTTCATAGTGTGTGCAACAACAGGATTAGATTTAGGATGACTACCAGTGCATGAAATCCTTTATAATGGTTAAATTCCCTTT
Source organism: Tetrao urogallus (assembly GCF_951394365.1). Classification (NCBI taxonomy): domain Eukaryota; kingdom Metazoa; phylum Chordata; class Aves; order Galliformes; family Phasianidae; genus Tetrao; species Tetrao urogallus. The sequence goes on from NC_136827.1 coordinate 4,090,081, forward strand.
CAAAGGATGTGAGCTAATTAGTTAGTCTGTTCAAACGAATCTGCTTACTCAGAAAAGGTATTAAATTCTGTATTTTTCTCTTACTCATTCTGGTTTTTGTTCACAGCACTCCGTTGTGTTGACCCCTGTTACAGCAGGAGTACATGTTCCTGCAGAGTAGTTAGGAATATTTATATTGCATTCAATTGCTTGATTACAGGAAAACAAGCCTAGTGGAGCTCACTTTCTCAATTTCTCAATCATTGGTGAATACACAGACAATTCCTTCCTGATTAGCTCTTGTGTTGTCTCTGTGGATTTAACAATAAATTTTACAAAGTTTGATTTGTAGCAGCAATGCATACAAGCTGGTCGGTCCCCTGGTTTGTCTTGTTTTATGAGAGACGTTGTGACAGCAGAACTGTGATTCAGACAATGATGAAAAATGTTACTCCTGCCTCGCCATCCTATCAGGATGTTGATGGGTACCACTGGACCAGAAGTTGTCCAGACTTTGTATTCAGTGCTAAGACTGCTTAAAAATGGTACCTCTTACAGCTGTTGTTTTCTACAGTGTACAGTGCTTTCTGGAATTAAGAAACTGTCAGCTGACTTGACAAAATGCTACTGAATCATCAGAATGTTAATGCTTTTGGAATCTGAAATGTGCTGTACCGTTGGATTTGAGAGTGAAATTACTGTTTGCTGGTCCAGAGTTATCAAGTTGCTAAAGCTGAAGAGCTGTAAATATGGATCTTAATATTTAACTGGTCAAATCATCAATCTTGCAGAGTCTCTGTTCTAATGTCTCACTTTCAATATAGCTGTATGTATTTTTAACGAAGTACTGTATTAGATAGAGAGGTAGTAATTTCACTGAAAAATGACAGATCCCTTTTCAGTGACCTAACTTGTAACTTTTTCATGATTAAAGGCACTAGTTGAGTTCTTTCCGAGGTATAACTAATTTTAGATTTTGGCAGTGTTTTACTATCCTTTCATTTTTCATGATTGAGAATTGATATGAGACTTAACAAAAAAAAAAAGTTCTGTAACTTGACTAACTCCTCCAACCCAGTGTGGCAGTTATTAGGTGAAATGATTAATATTAGAATTTCAGAGCAGAATTCCATTAGCAAGTTGTGTTAACAGCTTTCTGGAGTATTACTGGCATCGTCACTGGGATCTGAACTCACGTAATGAGTTATCCTTCCAAATGATCTGTGTCAAAGCTTAATTAACATGTGGCTGTTTTGTGGAAGACCTAGGGATAGTTAGGCTGCAGAATGTCCCATCATGAACATGATGATTTGAAATTTGATTATCAACCTGTCTCCTTATTAAAGTTTTTTGTTTTATTTTTTTTGCTACTGGACAGTGAGGCTTTAGACCAGGAGTTATTGTTACATGAAGTTTAAAAGAATTTGTCCAATGATCTGAAGAGATAATTGGCATTATCTTTAACATAAGGTATAATAAAATATATCTTGTCAAGAAATTATATCTTAAAAGACAAGTATTATCCATTCTTTCCCATGAAGGTAATACCAAGACATTCCTAATAGCACTGAAGTCTCCATTCTTGCATGGTCACACTGTCATTTCAGTGTGTGGTGTAACACATGAAGATTATTCATTTTGTTAATTGATGCCCTATCCTGGGTACAAATGAAGAACTTTGTTGTTCTTCTTACTATAGATATTACAAATAATATTTTCATAGAACTCAAGGGATAATATTAGCACAATATCATGAATCATATTATTTTGTTCGACTCCTTCTGGTGGGCACATATGGTGGAATGCTAAGGATACAGACTGCTCATTTGCAGCGCTCTCAGTATTTTGATTGTTTGCTATTTCCTGCAAGATGATGCTATTTCCTTTTCTTAAATAATTAGATGAGTGGTACTGCTTTTTAGGTAGGAACCACTTTAATCTTTAAATGACTTAATATCAGTAGGTTGGGATGATAGCAGAAGATGTATGTAGATTAGTTCAACTTTGTATTTGCATCTAGCTAAATTCAGTTGCTTAGAATGTCTCTTCAAGAGCTTCCAGTGTGACAGAGTGCTTGGTTTTTGGCAAAAGAGCTTAAAATGCTTTGTGTGACCTGGAATTCCCCTAATTACCCACATTTTGTCAAACAGTAGATTATGTTAAGCTAAATGTAACTGCTTCAGAAGGCAGCCTAGACACTTGTAGGATTCAAATGTGCGGTTGAATTATACAATCCAGAATGATGGTTCCCCTGGTTTTGAGGACAATGTTACAACTCATTGCTTGCTCTTCAATCACTCAGGGGCTCTAGAAGAGTATGGGGGGGCTTGAACGAGGTACATCCCATTTGTTTCAAGGAAAAGCAGTGATATCTTCACCCATACATGCCTTTTTAAATATATTTATGTATCAACAGTTGTGCTAATATCATTCTTTAATCATTTCTTTGCATTTTGTATTTGCTTTTCTGAGGTTTCTAGTACAAGTTTGTAGCATAATGCTGAGTTAAGTGCATATCAATACTTTGAAAGATGTGGATGTACCTCTTTAGCTCTAGTGCTTGTAATGGCATTTCATGTTTTCAAATTCATTTTGCTACATCTGAGCAGCAAACACATTGAGATTTGACATTCTTCCAGTAGCTCTGTGATGTTGATACTTTTTTGAAGCAGCTTTTAAAAACTAAACCACACATGACATGGGTTTTCACTGAGTACTCTTGTCAGATGAGAATAGCCCAGTTTCAATGTTAGAGATTTTCAGGTTATCTCTAATAATGCTAGTCAACAAAGAGAATGTTCGTTCACTAATAGTTTTGCATTTGGCTGCATCTAAAAATAGATGTTTTGTTTCTAAACCTTTCACAGTAAAGACATTTAAGCCAATGTCTTTGCCATGCAGTCAAATGTTACATATACTGTGACTCACAGGTGCACTTTATTCCCTACTGCAAAGTCATCAGCAGTTTATGTATCTAACTGGTAACTGGGCACTGCCACCCACTGCCACCCTCCAAGGTGTGTTAAGCAGCCCTTTGAAAGCAGACAGTCTCTACTGTGCTGTCAGAGCTGCAGGGAAATGCGTGTGTGGTGACTAATGTATTCCCTGCCTGGGTGGAATCCTGATAAGTTTATTATATTTCCAGCCAAAGAGCCACAGTTCCACTGAGTGATTCAGCAATACCCTAAACTATGGAAATGAGCCCTATGAGACCTAAATTGACTTAATAGGTTAGAGAAACCCTTATCTCTTTGTCTTGATGTAAATCAAGCACAAAATAAGATGATTTTGTCGGACAGCAGCAGACCAAAGGAAGTGAGCAAAAATACAATGACATAATTGAATCCCTTTGTCTCAGTCAAATCAGAAGGAGATGGAGCCTCCTCTTCCAACAGCAGTAGATCCTGGCTCTAATGGAAAGGAAATAATGTGTCTAATTATCTTCTAATGCTGATTGTAGTGCATCTGCATGAAGTGGTAAGTTTCATCACTCAGCATGGCACTTATGCACGTTCAGGCACCATTCGTTACATGCTCATTAGCATCTGGACATGGGGAGAGAGAAAGGATGGAAATGCTGAAATGTAGCAAGTCAATAAAATAGTGCCGAAATACTTGTTTCCAGTACTTGATTCCCCTTTTCAGATTCTCTGTTCAGCAAGCTGATTTCATTCCCTTGTAGCAAATCCTATTGCGATCCCCAATAAACAGCACAAATTCATACCAGACTTGTGCTTGTGAATTATAAGACAAAAAGCAGCAAGTACTAGAGATTTTAAAAAAGACAGAAAACTAAATATACCTCCTTTCACTGTCACAAACATGGCTTCTGTGAGTTGAGCCAAGAAACAAGAAACCTTCACTGAATGCTGTCTTTGTAGGCAGAATGCTGTGACAGAAAACACTGGTAGGTTGCGTAACAGTTATTCGTTGACCCAAAGAACTAAAGAAAATCCTGCTTTATGCAGCTAGATTTGAAAACAGTTCATTAAAATTGTATCCAACAGAATTTATACCTCATGGCATGTGTAGAATAGAAAGCATATTTATTTTCTGATTCCTGACTTTCAAATAGTGTTTATTGAGGATCTATCCAGGGTTGTTAGCATCTGCCCTGGCAGAAGTTAGAGTAGAGATGTATAGGCTGAAAGGCTGCATTACTTCAGCTTCAGCCATCATTTAAATTATTTGATACTGCTGATAAAAGTTGATATGAACTATCAGTGAATGCAACAAAGCGGCTGAAAGTTATGCCCTTAGCTAAGCACCAGGTTGAACGGATTGACAGCGCGATTGGCTTGCAGTGACAGCCATAGTAAGGCTCCCATATCTGAGCATCTGTAAATTTGGCACCACATATGAAGAAAGGGTATTGCAGCCTATAATTGACTGATATATACATGGTTAGTTGTGATTAAGATTGAAGGTTGGTTGTTTTTTTTTTTCAATCAAGGAACACGCTTTCCCTAGCATATGACAGCATTGTATAACTGAATTCCACACACAGCATAGCTAAAGTATTGGAGAAATCTCACTGGGGTTCCCAAATGGGGTTTGCACCAGTAGAGTGTAAGGCTTTAGAGGTCTGTGATTTCCATTCAGATACTCAAATCTTTTCCCTTCCATCTGAAAACTCGGTGCAGATCTGCCATTGCTGTGTCAATCCTCTTCTTACCTACTGCACCAGATGAAGGTCCTAGCAGAATTTTACGCTGCTTGTTTTCTCCAGGCCATTAGAAAACAGGCATAACTGGTACAAAGCTAAACTGTGACACTGTCACCTCCTCTGGGATCAGGAGGGGGGGTAGTCTGTATCCCATTCCTTCTCCCGTAAGTAGCAAACTGAGTTTGGTGCAGGAAAAGTCCTACATCACAAGAATTTTGTCACCTTACGAATTACCAGTATTGGTAGGGGTACACCGAGACTAACCCTCAGTGTAATTTCCTAGGTTTTAGATGGGAATTTATTTTAACTATACTACATTTCTCATATTTATAAGGATGCTCATCTCTACACCCCAATTACCACAAAGTTTTTTTCTGTAGCCAAATCCTGTCTTGCTGCTTCAGAAGCCATTCCCCAGTGCCTGCACCACGCAGACAACGTTAATCCCACCTTCTTCATTACTGTGTGTCCTGACAGCACTTTCTAATCACTTCAGAACATTTCCTCACTTTATCTATGATTTCACTTAAAATCCAAATATGGTCTGCTTACTATTATTAAATTACCCTTCCAAGCCAATGTTTAAACATACAGACCATCTTAGAGCTTTAGCATAGGCTGCCCCTCGTGCTTGAGGGACGCCTTGCACAGTCACAGTGCCACATCTACTATTAAAAGTTCTGAAGATGTTTTATAAACAGTTAATATTCAGTGGGCCACTGCGCTGTTGTTACTGTTAAAAGCTTGTCATAAAATTCTTTTTTTCAATGCCCATAACCTGATAGGCCCTACCTACAGGAGAGTTGCAGTGTGTTGAAGTTTCAGCCTGTCGTACAGCTGATGGTTTTTGTTCATTGCTGGAATTTTCCTGTCTGTGTCCCTGCATTCTGTAATTCCTCCGAGGTACTGTCATGTTTTAGTTGCATTTCTGTATCAAGCATCTTCTTCCAAAACGTTACAATTATGTAAATATTCAAGCTAAAATATTTTCATCCCATTCCATTTTACAAATATTCTTTTAATCTTTCCTTCTTTTTACAGAGACATCAGCAAGAATCAGATATCTGACATTGCACCAGATGCCTTCAAAGGCTTGAAATCTCTCATTTCATTGTAAGTAGAAAATAGAACTGAAGTAGTATTTGTGGAGAGTATGTATGTAAGAGAAACGATAATGTGCTGTCTGGGAGAACTTGTGTTTCTGTGTGCAAGTGCCAGCTTGCATGAAGCATCTAATCTTTTGTAAATGAAAAATTGATCACAAAGGATAGGAGGTCATGAAGGCTAGAAAAAGAAATGGTTTACACATCTCTAAGGAGTGTATTTATTTATAAAATATAGTTGGACACCTCCAAAGTTACATACTTGTTCACTTCTTCAAAGCCCATGCATTACTTCATCTGCTGTACATGTGTACCTGCAGGCTAATCCATACCCTCACCTCATCATGGCACACAAAAGCCATCTTAGCTTAAATGTTTTTCGTGGTATCAATCAGGGTAGATCAGGGGCCGATGCTTCAGTACCAAAGTTCTGTGTTGTTCAAAACTGAGGTCTGAGCTTTTGTGGGGGTTTTTTCTGTGTTTTATTTTTGTTGTAGTTTCTTCAAACTAGCTAGGGAAGAACCTGAGCTCTTAGCAAAAACTTCACATTTCTTAGCTATAATTACTACATTATTAAGCTGGAAAGGGACTAAAATACTACTTTAATCAGAAACTAAGATGAAGGTAGGATTCTTGACAAGCACTCATTTCTGTTTATAGAACACAGAAACTGCTTGTAAGACCAAGCTGATTTCAAAGTATTTCAACCTAGCTATTCACCTCACTGCTAAAACAATGGAACTTTTTGTTGGTAAAAGAGAGCTTAAAAAAGTTCAGAAGCTGCACTAGGAGTATGAACTGGAACGGAGTATTGGAAAGAGACCTGAGTTGAGACAAGAGAATAAGCTCAACTGTGCCAATATTTACTTGCATTAAAGACAGTTTAGAAACATTTAACTCATTAATATTCATGTCCTATAGCTTCGTTTTTAAGGCTGTAGTTTATTCCCAAAAGCTGCCATAGTTGTATTCTCTGAATGCTCTATAATTCTAACAACCTATAAAACTTGTTTTCTAGATCTAATATTAGAAGGCTATTCAGTACTAAATTTGTGTTGCAAGGAAATTTTGAGGCAGAATGCAGAAGGATGGGTGTTTCATTGTGCCCTGAATCCAGCTGGGAAAATGCCAGAAATGTATATTAAGTGTTGCTAGCCTTTGTTGAATAGTTAGAGCACTGTTATTCAACCTACTGTGGAAATGGCCAAATCCCTCAGTGCTGTCTGGAAATGATTCACTAAGAGAATGATATTTACTGAACACTACAGTTTTGGCATCACGTGATACTGCTGATGCTGCAGTGCTACAGCTTTCTGGGCTTGGCAAAGCTGGCTCGAGTAAACTAGGCAGGCAAGAGGCTTCCACTGGGGCTGACTTCCCAACTCAGAAATGTTTCAGATTTAGCTACAAATACTTCAGATACCCCTCCAGGAGTGGGAGGAGTGACAGGAGTGGGACAGAACACATTGGATTCGAGAGAGATGAAGTGAGAATATGAACAGGGCAGGAAGTTCTAGTGGTACGACTTGCACAAAGATGCAAGTGAAGTGATTCTGTATTCTCTGACCAGTCACCCAAAACTGTGTTTTCAGTAAATCAGGCCAAACTGGCTTAAGTATGTTTATATCCAAGTCGATGGAATAGACTTTATGCTTGCCACTGGTTTTGCTTTCTTTTGAAAGGCTTTGCTCTTGCTGTTCATTGCAAGTAGGTCTTACAGATGCTTTGCCTGTGGCTGACAGGCAAGAGATAGTTTAGTTCCCTTCTCTTTCACACAGACCTCTGCCAGGTTCTTCTCTCCTGGTCACTGTTCTCGTTGTTCTCAGATTACTGCTCTGCTGATGTGCAGTATCTGGCTTTTCTGTCTTAGCCCTTCTCTGAGCAAGAGGATGTAGTTTTATTTTCATCTGACCTCTAATACAGCCACCAGTTCAGTCCTGTCAACCACAAGAAGACAAGTGCAAGAGCAGATGACTCCTTTGAAGTGCCAGCCCTCCTAGTGAAAATGCCAAAGGGGAAAGAACAGGGATGTAGAAATGAAGTAAGACAGTTTGCTATCTAGCGTTTTCTCTTTTAAATCGCTGGTTTTGTGCCTGAGGCCCCACTAACCTGACTCAGCTGCATGCCCTAAAGGAACACTGCTCTGCATACAATGCTGCCGCTCAGCTGAGAGAAACTTTTTTATTTTTTGTGTATAGAAGCCAGCTGTGATTGGTGGCATACTTTTTAATGAGACACCGTTGAGGTTTAACCCATGCACAAAGCAGCTGGATTTTCCAGTTTGCTGAGTTAATGCAGTAGTAAAGGAGTGGGAAGTATGAAAGCGCAAATGAAAATAATCAACTTTGTTTCCATTAAAAATGAAGTAGTGCTGTACTTCCCAAAATCCATGCTTTTTTTTTTAGCTCCTCCCTTAACTTCCAGATTGCATGCAATTGCATTACTCCCTAGGGGTCCAAGAGAGTGAAAGTGCTCATCTGGAAGACAGCCAACATTGTTAGCCTAGCTGGCTAGTGGAGGCCTATGTGTAGTGAGTTGCTGCTCTACTTTCTTCTGAAGTTAACCTGGGTTAGTAATTGTTTCTAAGAGTACTCTGCCTACCTAGGTAGAGATGGAAGAAAAAAACATGCATTATAGTTTTAAAACACAGGAATGTTTCTTACATTATTAGAAGTGATTTCCTCTAAAAATACGTGTAACTTAAATCTTTTAGAACTGCTTAGTGACCCACATTCTAGCAGATCGTAAGTTTTTCTTTTAAATCCATGTATTTTTTCTATCAGGAAATCCATCAGTGGGAGTCAAGCAGGTCACAAAAAGTTAACATTCCGAAAAAGCCATTTCTACCCTGGATTTTCTCTGCACTTAGCTAAAGAAAGGCAAACTTGCTCTCATAAGGATTCAGGGCCTCTTCATTCCATGCACAAAGGACAAAAAATTATTTTCTCCCCATCCATTTTTCTGTAGGGTTTTGTTCCCTTATATGTACAACAGCTCTGTGATATAAGGATTTTCTGTTCCATTTTTCTTATCAGAAATATGTAGGGATGTAGATTTATTAATTTCTTCTCTAAGAACATCTTCAGTTCTTCCCAGAGTTTTGTTGCTTTTCCTTCTCCCTGCTGTGTCACGTGCAGGCTGGGCTCTGTCACTAACTGGTCACCTGTGAGTTCATTCTGCACATTCGATTCTATTACAGTTTCTGAAGTTCACTTTCAGTATTTAGGCACTGCAGCTGGGGTCCCTAGCATGTTTTTGGTAGGGACTAAACTTTAATCCTCTTTCTGGACAAAATGAAAAACAGAAGAAGGCCAAAACTCCAATGAAGTCTAGTTCAGGCAGAACAGGCCTGTGGAGTGCTGGCTATAATGGCTGCTGTTGAGGACGGAGGGTGTTACAGGCCAAGATATGGAAAAAAGTGTCTGTAGTTTTAAAAAAGCCACTGTGGGATTTGGGCAGAAAAAGTTATACTACATGACTTTTTCTGTGGTAGCTGTTAGACAAGTATCCTGTTTGTACCAAAGTCTGCGCTCCTGAAAAACTGAAAGTGTTTTTGTGTCTCAAAGAGAAGATATGAGGATACGCTGAAGGCTGTAAAGAAGGCTGAAAGCTGTAGCAATACTGTGGTGTTTGGGAACCCGTGAAGTATCCCCAAGAAAAAAATAAGCAGTTAGAAAGAGTACACAGCAGGGATGTGAGTGAACAGTGGTAATATAGCCTCAGCTTTTGTGTTCTGGGACACACGTTCTTGTTATCTAATACTCCTTTCCATAGAAACGTGGAAGCAAATAGTACACTTGCACTGAGAAGCACAGCAGAATTGGTCAATTGCAAAAGACTGCAATATCTTAATTGTAAGCAAAAGTTTGAGAAATGCTCTATTTGTAATGTCTTGCATTTACAAGTTACATAGGCTGAATTCCATTCTGCTGGAGTTGAAGTGGTTAATAACTCAGTGCAGAACATGGAGCTGGGTTATGAATAGTTTCATGTTTCAAGATTGCTGCATGGACTTTCTGAAGTAAATTAATTTTTCATTTAATCAAATCAAAATCAGTTTGTAATATTGGCAAGAGAATTGTTTCAGCATTTGTTTATTGTTAATAGTGTCAGAGATAAATGTTATTCTCAGGTCAGTAAACTTCCCACAAGAGTACATTTGGAAGGCTATATCGAAACTATCAGGGCAGTTTTTTTAAGCTGTGAATGAATACATTTCAGACTTATGCAGAGAGTGAGTTCCTCTGCTTTCATTCATGAACTGAATTAAGCCTGTAAACAGTTGAAAAGCTTAGAGGAGCCTAGGCACAAAGATGAGGGACCGCTTAGGCTGTGGCACAGCAGCCCCGTTCTGACCATCATCTCCCGGCTGATGTATGCCGTGTCATTCCCAGTGATTTGAAATCTGCAGCAAAGCACTGTCTATTGCACTAACTGCCAAACTTACTTTAAGGTAACAAATTGCTTTGGATAGCTTTACTGTGATTTATTTAGCCTAACTTGTTATGAAGACGAATGAAATAGTGCCGGGAAAAAAAAGTCACGTCTAAGTTTCTATCAGATATTAGGAATTTATTGCTGGTTTTACCTCTATCAATTCCTTCTCTTTTGAAAACTTGAATTCTTACTGAGCCTGTGCCATTGTATGCAGCTTGGGAAATATAATTCTTCCTAGCAAGAATTGTTTTCACAATCTGAAGGAAAGTTAAAAGCATTTTGAGGACTGAAAAAGACATTGCATAAAGTGAAAATCTGACACTTCAGTAAGAATGTCTGAGCCAAGCCAAAATAAAGGAACAGTTAGCTGGAAACCAGATGGCCTAGAATGAGGGATTCTGTCTCAGGCTTTCATACCCCAAAACAGCTCCAACTCAAATCCCAGGGAAAAATCTCAGGATTCTGGGATCTGACTTACCAAGTAGCTATGTTGCAACTGCACTTGCAAGTAAGATATGCCAAAGAACTGTAAAATAAGGACAACACAGCAATTTCTGTTTCAGGCACTTCGAAGTGGGTATGGTAAGCTTCAGTGCATGTGAAAGGCAGCGTGTTTGTAGAGTCAGCAAATTCCTTAATTTTTAAATTGTCCAGGAGGTCAGAATGTCTCGAGACTGTGAACAATCACTGGAGCTTTCACATTTCCAGTGCTGCTGAAGGGCTCTGCCATGCCAGATACTTTCTCACTAAGATGACACACTTGTTGCTAGGCATGAGATAGTGCTCCCAGTGCATCATCCTTTGTCTGATGCTTCCCAGACTTTTAGATGAAGTTATGCAGTGACTGCTTAATCTTTTAGATTAGAGCATCAGCTGGATTAACCTGCAAAATTTGAAGTTTAGTTGTAACCAGTAATTGTTTATTTGGTAATTAATAGTATCTTGGAATAGATACACTTTATATGGCATATAAAAGTGGAATAACAGTATCAGGCTGAAAAATTATAATGACTTGTTATGACTTTATATATTTATGTCATTTTCTACTGCAGATTTGTGATAACTCTATAAAGGGGAATGGGTGAGGTTTTGTAAAATGCAGTAGGGGTTGCACTTAGCTTCTGAGGAAACACTCATCTGCCATCACAATTTCCTAACAAATCTTAATCTCCTCTCTTTTTCTCCGGTGTAAAAAATTAACTCTCTGTCCAGCTGCAGCTGAAATTGTTGTGGAGAAGCTCTCAGGGATGATAAACTCCCACACATTCTATCCAAGTAGGCAGCTGAGGGAGGAAAAGTATTTGTGTGATGCTGGGGGAAAGCGGGGCGTGTTTGGGCACTACAGATTGCACATGGGAACTCAAGCATCATAACTAACTTTACACACAGAACTGCACGTTTTAATTTAATGAGGGATAAAATAAAGGTTTATAAGTCATTCCTTTTTCCAGTTCTTTTAGTTGAAAGCAACTAGTTGAGTCAGGAAAAAAAAAAAAAATTGTCCTATTTTTAGAGCACTTTTTGTAAAAAGCTGAATATACCTGGATTTTCAGCAAACACTCCCTCTTCAGCTAAACTGGGGGGTGCTTCTGGGCATTTGCAGTGCAGCCAGGGGCTGTGCATTGCATGCAGTGTCCTTGCCACTGCTAGGAAGGTTGATGGCGGCCCCAAAACTGCTGCAGGTTGTTTGCCAATCCGCCAGGTGCTTCTGAAGAATAGCAGCTTGTGGTTCTTGGCCACGCTGGAAGCATTTAGCTGTGAACTGACAGACTGATGCTCTTCATGCTGCTGAGAATCTGGCCCCTCCTGGCTCAGCTGCACCTATGCCATCGCAGGAACCTGCTGATGGTAGAAGAGCCACAAAAACTGGGAAATGTTTGCTTGAATTAAAAATACCATGAACAATCCCTTATTCTAGGCATTCTGGGATGAGCTATACCTGTGTGTGGAAAACACAAGAATAATCCCTATGCATTGGCAAGCCTAGCATTTTGACACATCTTTGTGACTGTTTTCTTCCTTCATGCTGGTTTCCATCATTGTAATGGAGACTGTCATGCGTAGTGAGAAAAGGAAAAAAGGAACCATAATAAAACTGGTCTCTTCATTTATTTTGGCTTATTTTATATTTATATTTATATATATAATATCTCTATTTTATACTTTCAAAATAAGCATTGTGAATAGAGAATCAGAGTATATCAGGCTTATTATACTGAAGTGTACATCTTCTCCACCTGACAGTAGATGGCATTTATCAGACCTGTGGCTCATTTGGTTTCCCACCAAAGTTGAGGAGCACAGAACAAACATTTTAGTAATTATTTTAACATTCTAATAAATGTCATTTTGATTCAATGAATTGTCTGCTGGTAGCAGTTAGTAAGCTGTTTTCTGGTATGTATTAATGTTATTAGTTTAATTAAACATATTTTTGGTTTAAATTTCTATGCTAGGGAATAGAATATGTTTCTGTACTGGAGTTGTACAGTAGCTGGTAAACCTATGTGTCCTGCAAAATGTAACGAAAATACAAGAGGGATGCAAGTGAAGATGCATAATACTGTAGGCAGAGGTCTAAAATATGTAGTCTACTAAAATTTAGTGAAAGAATTGGAGATGTAAATGAAGTTTACTGGCTGGCGGGTTCCTAACTATATGGCCTTTTCCTTATTTCCCATGTTGTTTTGTTTGAAGTTCTGTTGTGTTTTTTTTTCTCTCCTTCTCTACCTCCACCCTTCCCAGTGCCACTGTCCAAAAACACTGCAGAGTTTTTCTGTGAGGTGAGCAGACAGGGCAGAGAGGGGAGTGCAGGCTCTAATGGGATGCCCACAGACTGGCCATTCTTTTGGGTAGGTGGATACTATTCAGGGTGCTGCAGGTGATACATCCAGAACAAAAGCATCTTGAATCAAGAACCTGACAGTTATTCGTATCCGTGGGTATGTTTTCCTATCGTAGAAAAAAACAAGAGCTCTGAGGAGAGTGAAAGTTTCTGTGTTTTCTGTTAGAGTGAATGGAAATAAGTAACTCAAGAACTGAAATGCAAGGTCTGTGCATCTCCTCTGTAGGACCGTTTGACTTCAGCTCTGGCACAGCAGGCAGACAATGGCATTAGCTAATTTGGCTCTGTATATTGCTGAACATGAATATGAATTTGAGACAAGTGCCTGAGCTCTCATACTGACTTTTGTTTAGCTGTTAATTTGTTCGAATGCTAATCTGCCACAAGCACATAAGCCCAATTACGTTTGAAAATTCTTATTTTCCTTTCATGGCTTCTAAAAGTGAGGCTTTGTTTTGTTTTAGAGACAATTTTAATGAGCTTTATTTTGTTCAAAACAACAAAGAAGCTGTATAAACACATGCAAGGTTTCAAATTCAGTGGAACACAGCATTGTGACCACCTGACTTTTAAATAAGTAAATCAAAAATTACTTTAACCAGAGTCATTCTTTGGTATTTGTACTTAGTAGTACCACAACTAACAACTGTACTAGCTGCAAATACTCTAGACTGCTTCTGCAGCCAAAATAACCCTTAGTCTGGAATGGATATTTTTTTTCCTTTTGTCCACATACATCTGTAAGGCTTGGCTTCTGAACTCTTTCCTGTATTCTACAGTATTATGCATTGCTATTATGCATTGCTGATCAGCATTGGTTATCCTGCTGCTTCACAAAGATAAGATGATAATCTCGCTTCAGAAAGTTTAGATGATAATGTTCCTCTAAACTTTGTATATAGATGAAGCACTTGCTAAAAAAATACTGTTCACTAGATTCTGTAGACATTAAGCTCATATTTTGACTGTAAAAAATCTATTTGCAAATGAAATTAGGGAAGAAATAGGAAAAAAAAATAGTGGGCATTCATTGCTCACCAAAAATTCACTGTATCAGCACATTAAAAGCCAGCTTCTTGATTCTGCAGTATATGAATAGAAATTACTGGAATAGATGATCTTAGAGATTATCTCCAACCTTAATGATTGCATGATTTGTTTAGAGAAAATGCAATGCTGTGATCATTAATTCCTTGAGTGGAAGTTCAGTTCCTTCTAAACTACCAAAGTCATGAAAAATGAAGTTTCAAGTTCAGAATTTCCTATCTGAGTTGTATTATTTTATTTATATCATTTTATTTATATTCATTTTATTTAGGCTCAGAAGTGATCTAGGAATTCTCCAACTCAGAGTCGATATTCTTCCAGTGACCGATGAACAGTAAATTGAAGTGGCCATACTCTGGGCAGGCTGGAGAGTAATGTAAATGGCCTGTCGTGCGAAGTGTTTGTTTTTCAGTGTGTTCAACACACCATAATATTTTAAATGTTGAAAGTCAGAATAATCCAGGATTTGAGCCAGCGTCCGAGCCTCACGTAGCTGTTTGATTCATTGCTTGCATGTTGCTGCACATTAAAAAGTTTGGGAATGAACCGTTTCAGTGACATGAACAGCACAGCTTGGCATGAACCGGTTTGTAACCATTTACTGCATCCAGTGCAGAGCCCGCAAATAACATAAATCTTGTTTTCCTCTATTTGATGCCTACTAAAGTGGTCAAGGGGAAACATTCAGAGGGAGCCTGGACCTCTTCCCTGTTCCTGTGGCTCTTATGAACTCGTTACTCACCTTCTCGTCTGGGCAAATTTTATCAACTTACAAAAATTTCTTGAGAAAGTGCTTTAAGAAGTTTGAAGTCCTGTTTTATGATTTTGTTCTGATCCCTATGTAGGGTATGGTACTGTAATGGTGGTTTTTGTGTGTGGGGTTTTTTTTAGTTCTGATGATAATATGTCTTCAGTTTTTCAATAAAAAAGGAAATATTTTTATTATTGAAATGAATCATAAATATGAAAGCATATATTTATGGTTGAAAAAATGAAGGCTTATACAGTGCCTTTTACTTGTGTATTTAATCTTCATTGTTGATTTTTTTCTGTACCTAAACTGTACCTAAATTACTTCAGTGTTTCCAAAATATATGACTATTCCCAGTTCAGACTTTTCCTTTATTTATTATTTTTGTATATATTAGCCAGTTGAAACTGTAATAGCAGCTGGTGAAGCTGTAACATTTTATCCACTGATGCCTGTGTCACATTTCTTGGCAATTGTTATATCTGGAGCGGGTCAATTATGTGAAGTTTTATCTGCAACTAGCTTCTGCTTTTAAATTCACTATCTCTGAGCAGAATTCTAGGTCTTTGATTCCTGCAATGTGCTTTTCAATGGTTAAAATACTTAAAAAGGATGAAAAAAAACCTTGACAGAATGAGAAATATTTTAGATACACTTTCTGGATAATGTCCAGTTTCTACATTAGAAATGCTTTCCAACACCAGACGAAGCCTGAATCACAACGACTCATTGGATACCGTGTGCTCTCTGAAAAGAAAATGAGATCAGTAGTTAAATGAAATGCCCACAGATCCTGGGCATGGTACACAAGATCAATAAAGATGATAATGCAGAGATGTGGGAGGACACTAAACTGGTCTGTTATTTAAGATTTATTTTGCCTTCCCGTATCTTTCAGAGTGCTCTATGGAAACAAGATCACAGAGATTCCCCAGGGCCTTTTTGATGATCTTGTGTCTCTGCAGCTGCTGTAAGTATGATCTTTTCCTCTTCTTTATTTTACAGACTAACTAGATTTACTGATTTTTCAGCTTTAACATTAATATAATCACCTTTTCCATTGAAAAGTCACTGGGACGTGCTAGTCTGTTGTTTCTGTCGGGCAAAAGGGAGGCAAGGATTGAAAAAAGAAAGGTAATATGCCAACAGTTTTATAGCACAGTGCAAGTCACAGATTATAACAGACATAGAAGATTTAAGTGTGAGGAGGAAATGAGAGCCTCAGCAAAGTCCAAGAAAGGAAATTTGGTCAGTGGCTGATGTGAGGGTGGAGGTGCCATCTGATTGTTTTTACGCTTTTAGCATTTGTGGTTGAGTGTCTAGATCCTTCAGGACTACTGTGTTGCAAGTACCTGCACATGCAAGCAAAATTGCATATGAAAGACCTTATTGTTATCAGCCATGCTCAGTATTTTATTCTTGTTGCACCAAGTGCGGCTTAGTTGTAAGAGAAATCATTTCAGACTCAATTGTATATTCAAGTATTTTATGCCGTGTGTGATTTAATACATTGTCATAATCAGGGGTATAACGTGTACTCGTCAGTATTTATTAATGTGGCATAAAGAATTTCCTAAGCCAAATGTGAAATTCCGAATTGCACGCACTCATCTCCATCATCACACTGGAATCCATAACTCTTTCAGAGAGGGGAGTCAGCTGCTATTGCAGCCAGTCAGTAGAGGGAGCAGATGTGAAGTGAGTTTAACTTCCATGCATTCCTAATATCATCATGGACGATGCTCTCAGAGAAGGTGATATGTAAAACTAAGTGATTCTGGCTTATAACACATGTACCTCCACCACCCTCCAATATTAAGTGGCATAAAATATAAAATAAAAAAACACAGCATTTATTATATATGTTAATTCTTTCTGCCTTAACTAGAAATGAAAATCTGAATTTTCACGATTACCCTTTAATGTCTGCCATTCTGACTGTGGTCTTTGATGCTGCTATATGCTATATGAAAATAAGCATAGACTTAGTTTATAAATTCATGAGCAAAGCCAAAGAGCTAAAATGTAAAAAATATTTAAATTTTTCTATTTGTTAAGCAGAGGATTATTCTGATGTGTCGTTTAGCCATAAGATTTTATTTGCAGACATGGGCCACCTTGTTCTAGAGAAGGACGAGCAAAAGCACACGTGGTTTGGTTACGACAAACCCTTGAGCTGCAGTGGTGGCAAGCTGTCCATCTTCTGTAGACAGCCAATGATTTTGTCTCGGCCCTTTACGCATACTTTTTCTGGCCTCTCCTTTCTTCTTTCCTGGCCCATAGCTCACCAGTCTGTTGCTACTGCAGTGCCCTCATGATCAGCCTCTGCACTAGAAGCAAGACTGCATATCTGGGAGGGAGATAGTTTAACAGGCATGAGAACAGTAAGCATGGAAGTGACTTGGTGCGTGTTGGTATGTCTGGCATGTTTGTTGCTGTTAGACTTGCGTTGTGTTTGGTACAGTGGGGATGCTGCAGGCGGAAGGAAAGCTAAAAATTCACTGTTTTGAGCTCTGAGAAGGAAACCATTAAAAAAAATTAATTCTGATATAACTCTTCTGGTTTCCCCCCATCCAAAAGTATGTTGTCATTGCAAGTTTGAAGCGATACGCAATTTCTCTTTCTAACCTAGGATGCTGTATAGATGAAATTTTTTGCAGTGGAAAGATCACCCATCTCATAACTCACGTTTTGAATAAAGCATTATGCACCTTTCATGCTTTATACTACAGTCACTGTGTGCATGTAGTGCTGGGCTCCAAGGAGTTGCATATCTAAGCCCAGATGCAGCAATTATCCTGTGTGCATTAATGCAGATTACGCCTTTTTTGAGAGAGACAAAACCTATATGCCAGACAACAGGGAACACTGCTTTAATCATTTAACTGTTAGTAGGTAAGCCTTGAGAAGCTGCTTTCTTCATGAAATTCTCTGAGTACTCTGTGGCTCTTGAGGCTCTGGGGGACTTCTGAAAGTATTTGTCTGTGAAGGAGCAGTTGGCGAGGAGAACACTGAGTGCTCATGGATGCTTTTCTGATCATGACCTTGAAACGACTATTATGGCATATTGCTTGTAGTATTTTAATGGACACTTAAACAGCATTTGCTGGTTTTAGACTTGCTGCTGAACAGTTGGAAAAGTGCTCCATGGTTAGATCTAATTTAGCATTCAGTGGTCTCTAGATTGGATTTCTTCCTATTAGTCTGGGGACATGTGGGTAAGAAGGCTCTGATTGAAGTTTCCTGATAGCCGGTATAATTTCCTCAGCATAAGCCGGAACATTTTTTAAAATACAGTGATCTTATGGTAAGGAAGTCCATGCTCAGTAAATGGGAGTGGCAGTAGGTCCTGTGCAAAAGTGTTCAGATTTTAATTAGAAGGCAACAAATGACATGGAATTGCAGAGCAGATAATATTGTAATTTACTGTTTTGGATAAGACTCATCAGTGTTTCTCAGAAATGTCACTGTCCTGTTTAAGTGTACTGTCACTCTGTAGGCCCAAATTGTTCCACTTTGTTGAGGCAGAATTGTTTTGTGCAAGTACCCTACACCTTCAGGTAGTGCCACTGATGTCAGAAACACTACAGCTGGGTAGAGTAATACTCAGCTCAGCATGAGAGCATCTTAAGCTGTCCCATTTGTCTTTGGTGTATGGGAAATGAGGAATTTGGAACAAGTTCTAGATGACCCAGATAACATGAGAATTCTGTATTTCTGTCACACAAAACAGAGTAAGTGAATAACATATTTAGCAGGAAAGTAACCAGGCAAAGCAAGATGGTTTTTAGTTCTTATTATTTTTTAATTTTACTCCTATTGGGTTAATTTAAATGCTGTTTCTGAAGTATTCATTATTAGCTATCTTATTTAAATAGTATTCTCCTGTAAATAATCACACAATTGGATTTGTTAAATTACTGATTTCACAAATCTTATATTTTCCTGAATATGCAACCTCAACCAACACAGCAGCAAAGGTTATTGTACAAGTTCAATATGTATCTGTATTGTGGAACTGAATCTTTTCCTGGACCATGTCATTTTCCTTATCCTGTTTGAGTTTCCAGGAGGGAGGATTCTAGGAAGCTGCTGCAGCATGACCCTCATACTTTTCATACATTCTTTTCAGCAATCTGGATCAAGTACCTTCTGAGAATTTTAGGTCAATTTGGATCTGAGAGACCTACTCTTTTTTCCAGAAGTGGGCACAGCTGCAATCTGATTTTTTAATATTTTTTTTTCATAGTAAACTGCATCTTTCATTTCGTTGAGGTAGTGATCAGTCCAAGCTGTGGAGCAGCACGTGCTCAGTTACTGTTGTTTGTGTAACTGGCACTTGAATGTCAGACGAGTAGAAAGGATTTCAGCTTAAGGTGGAAGTTTTCAAGTAAACGCTAGCTGTTGGCAATTTGAATGCCTGTCCAGGAGGCCTTAAACTAATCTCGGTCTGTCTGGAAACTGGAATACATTTGAATGTCCTTCTCACCTGTCTTTCAACTGTCCTGGAATGTGGACAGGCTCTTTCATGAGCCCTTGTGCTTGCCAAGCTGTCTGCCAGTCACTGCACAGGGGGCACAACAAAATGCTGTGCAGCTCTTTCTTTTTCAGCAACCCTGTGACAGATAAACCTGACAGTTGCTCCGCTTGCTCCCAAACGAGTGAACGTGCAGAGCCAGACAGCAGTGAAACAGAGTCAAGTGGCTCAAGGCAGCGAGCCATGGATAATGGGCATCAAGTTTATTAACCACTATTTTTCATACCTAAATAATACGCTTTCCTCTCTGCAACCATATTAAAAGAAACATTCTGGAGGTCTTTTTATTAGTAATACATTTTATGCAACAGAGCACTCTGCTTCCTGGAACCAAAAGTTATAAAATCTCTCCTGTTTCAAGAGATTATATAGCAAAAT
This sequence comes from Tetrao urogallus, assembly GCF_951394365.1. Lineage (NCBI taxonomy): Eukaryota > Metazoa > Chordata > Aves > Galliformes > Phasianidae > Tetrao > Tetrao urogallus. Next base: position 4,109,824 of record NC_136827.1, read on the forward strand.
AAGAGGATGAAATCTCATTTTTCAAACTGGCCAGTATCAGTTTTCAGTGAATCCTTTTTTCTTGAGAAAATTCAATTTGCATTCTCACTAGTCATACAAGTGCTCAGGTGCCCTGATGGTACATCTCGTGCCTGAGATCCCCATGGGTTGTTGGGCAAGCTTTGCAAGCAAGAGGGAATCCCTTGCTGATTTTGTTTTAATGTTACTTCAAGTAGATGTACTCCTGGTGCATATACACATTGAAAGCAGAGGTTTGTGGTGGTGCCTAGAGTTTGACATGTTAATTGATAAAATAACTTAAAAAGTGATGAAAGATTAGTCTTCCAGATCCCATCATCTGACCTGGATTAGAACTGGGACTAGATCTCATCTTGACAAGCCTGACTGACCTTTATTGAAAGTAGTTTTGTATGAAGAGGACAGCTGTGTGTGTGCTGTTAGAATCTGCCACCATCAGTCCTCCCAAACCTCCACCAGTCAGATTTTCTTTATTTTCCTTCTTAGTGTACTTTTCATGCTGTTTCTCCTTGGATAAGTTGTACAATATTTGGTACCGTCTTAGTTTTTGCAGTTGCTTGGAAATTAGCTCCATGGTAAATTTGCCAAGTCTGAAGTACTTGTATTGAAGTGTAATTATAAAGTGAATCCCAGTACTTAGGAGCTTAAAATAGGATCTACAGTCTACCAAATATTTATTGCACGCTTTTGGAGCTTGTTAAAAGCTCAAAGAAAATCCAGTTAAGCACAAACCCATACAAAATGTTTAAAAAAAAATACTCTAAAGAATGTACATCAATTATAATATTTTGTATTGTATACATTACACTGATATAAACAAAAGTATCATTAAACAGTGATGCAAACACCACATGAATGCCAGAATAAAGATTTGACCGTTTTCCAAGTTTCTTTCTCCTCATAGCAATCTCCTGTGTTGTTTAACAAAGGATGTTTAAAATCTTCTTGTTCTGTGGCGCTAATCATTTTTCTCATGGAGAAGAGAGAACAGGAATGAAATGAGGACTACTGACTAGGTAGAGGTAGGGGGAAGCATTTTCACAGTGGCAAGCCAAGCAGCGGAACAGGTTACCCAGAGAAGTTGTGCAGCCTCTATCCCTGAAGGTTTTTAAGACCATGCTGAGTAGAGCTGTGAGCAAACAGGCCTGAATTCACAGCTCACCCTGCTTTGGGCAGTCTAACAGGACAGGAAACCTCTTGAGCTTCCTGCCATCATGAATTATCCTGTGAGCCGAGACAGGAATTGTGAAGCAAGTGTCTGCTAAAGGCCTCTACATTGACTGCTTTTAGTGAGGTTCCGACAAGATGACCTCCTGAGGTCTATCACTACCTATGTAGTTTCTGGATTTTGTGACTCTAAATTCTTAGCAAAATGACATAGGGACTCCTCCTTGATTACTCAGAATATCACTAGCTAACAACAGAGCCCTCATCCTTCTACTCCAGGAGAGAATACTCCCTGCACAGACCTGTTTAATAGCTTTAGAATTGTTTTCAAGCCTTTTGCCTTAAGCTTTTTTTTCTTTAGATTTCTGCATTTAGGCTGCCATTGTGATAATATTGCTAAACTCAATAACTGCAGTTAAAGTGAGGGAGGAGCATCTGCTAGACACAGAAATACAATTACAGTCGAGCACTAATGAAAGACTGCAGCAGCATCTGCCTTTCCTGTGTCAGTTCTGTAATCTGTCTGCATGCAGCTTCCCAAAACAACCGCTACTTTGTACGTCAGTGTGTAATTTATTAGCTCTTCTGACGCCAGTCCTCCAAGCTGGCTTCACCTGACAGAAGCTCTCCTAGTTATTATTGCACAAGAAACTAGCTCCCTGGTAGTGCAGGAAGCTGAGAAAATGTTTTTATTCCCCTGTGCATCTGAATTATCATGTGGATATCTACAGGCATAAATTGGACAGTATTGAATTTGAATAGCCTGAGCCCAGATGCTGTGATACCACGTGCTGTAAAATTCTCCAGGTACACGAGTACCACAGGACTGCTTTATGGATGTTGCAGTCTTTTGGGTGAGGAATGAAACGAGGTCTTTAAAAGCTCTCCAAAGTGGGACTGTCAGACTTGCTTTTTGACTCGTTATCAGCTCGTGACTTCTCCATTTTAATTCACTTTGAATAAATTTGTCATCACCATCATCCATTTTCCTGAACATGAAGAAACACTTGAAGCTGGTTCAAGCAAGCATGATGATGAGTTCACACTGGGTATTATCAGTTGAAGTGCTGACAGACTCTTTGGTGGTCAGTCATCACATTAGAAAATGTAAATTTTAGTGGATGTCGAAGTATCGTTATGCAGAGAGGCATTCAGATGGCTGTTTTACACTCCAGGCCATTCAGAAACTCTCCTGGAACCTAACAGAATTATTTTGCCAATAAGTAAGCAGGGACACACAGCTCTGTCATTAAGCACAGCTCGTCGGTGACTGCTGGGTTGGCTGTGTGGCTCTTTATATGATTCCATAGTTAGGATCATTGAATGGCTTGGGTCAGAGAGAACTTTAAGGATTACCTTATTCCAGCTCTTAAACCCCCACTTGTATACTGGTGCTTCTGCTGTTGGCCTGTAGTGGATGGCTTTCCATTCCCTACAGTTTTCAAGACAAAACACTGAAAAAACCATGCTGAAGAAATATTTTGACAGGTCTGTTGTATGGTAACAAAATATTGTAGCAGGTCTAAGGAGTGCTTTTTGTCAAGCACCCTTCCTTTGCTACCATACAGTGCTTTGAATGTAGGTGCAGCTTTTGACTAGTGATATTCTATAAAAGGCATGTGTATTGAATTTGTATTCTGCTCTTACTTGTGCAAATAACTTCAGCACTCTTCTCCTGTGCATTTTAAATTTGTCTTTTTCTGGTGAGTTCTCTTTTCCCCAGTGGAGTCTGGCCTGTGGGATGTGCCAGACAGTTCATGGGATTCATTTGCCTCGTGTTGTCATCATTGCTAAAACACAAAGCTGGTGAAAGGAAAAAGAAGAAGTTTTCTAGTGGTTCGGTGCTGCATTTGTCCCACCCTTTCCTCTGTGCTGGTTACTGCACCTAGGATGATTTCTGGTCCATTGTACAGCAACAGAAACCAACCTGCAATCCCCAGCGTGTTAGCGTTGCTAGGCTGCTGTTTCGGTTTCTAGTTGCGTAGTTATTTGTTGATAGTTTGATTACGTGACTTCGCCGAGCTGAAAATACAAACATTGTTAAGGGTGAAAGCTGAATCAACATCCCCATTTGCACTTGAAAAACAATTTCTTCCATCATTTTGATTTTGGAGTTCAAAATGTTATTTAAATGTTAATCACTTGAAACTGTGCTTGGGCATATAATTCAATTATGGGACCATCTTAATTATGCAGATGGCGCTTACGAGCATCTGATCCAATTACCGTGCCAATTCAGTGCGCGTTCATTCAGAGGGCTTAGCTGAGACACGTTGTTATTTCAGCGTGTGGACAAATTCCCTCTTTCAGGAAACGGGATCACAGAATGGTGATACTGCACTGCTCTGCTCGCTGCCTTCAATGGTGCGTAACCACAATGGCTTTCACCTCCCTCCTCTATTCTGTGGTGGTCCTGGACTTGCAAGAGAGTTTCTTTGTATTTATTAAATATCCAGAGGGATGAAAATTGAGAGTTAATGATCTCTCATTCCTCTAGGTAGCATGCAGTTTTATTGCTACTTGACTTCGTAACTTTTTTTTTTATTTTTAGTGGTGCACCACATCTGGAAGCTGTCTGTAAACCTCATCTGATCAAGCTGATTAAAAAAAAAAAACAAAAACAAAAAAACAGGAAAATTAGTAAAATTGACCTTCACAGTAAATTGGTGCAACACAAATACCATGCAATTATTGCAAAAATAAGACTCAACATTTAATCTTTCCTCTTATTTTTGTGCAAGTCCAATGAAAACAAACGCGTAGTCTGTTTTACAGCATAGTTCAGCGTTTAGGCAGGTCAGCATTCCTGCTTGCTACAATATGTTTTCTCATTCACCTTTGTGGTTGTTGTTTTTTTCTTTAATCTTATCATTTTAACTGTGGGATCAGCCTCATATATCTAATTAATAATTAGAGGCCTCTGAGGGCTGTGACATTTAAGAAGGAATCAATAAAAAGTTAGAATAATACCCATAGAGGATATTTTAAAATAATTGAGTGTTTCGAAGACATAAACCTGAATGCTTATGGCCAAAAGTCGTCCTCTAACTCACAGTAAGGCGGAGGAGAAAAAAAAAAGGAGTGATTTATCCTGCTTTCTCCTAGTTTTTCACTTTTGTTTCCCTTTCTCGCTGATTTTGGTCAGAAATTGGACATTAATCCATGTTATGATCCACCCAGTGTGGCCACATCTGGATTACCATTAAGTGCACCATCTGCCTCTTTAGACTTAGGTACTGCTCATATATTGTGTAGTTGAGAGATGGAATAGGTGTTGTCACCTTGGAAAAGCTTTGTAGTACCTGAATTCCCACTTCTAAACAGTCTGCAGAAGCACTTTCCTGTTACAAATTACTTTCTCTGATGCTTAAAGCAGAGTGTGTGCCTCTGTCTGTGTGACTGTGCATAGGATCAGTTTTGCTCATTTTGGTACTTGGTTTATGCAGGAATGTCACTGATTATATCGCCATGAATCCAGTCACTGAAAATTTATGCTAGGAAAACTTGTCACATTGTAAATTCTAATTCCCAGTGTTGGGTTTGTTCATGTTTTGTTGAAAGACAGAATGAACTTGAATCCTGGGTTGGACTGCAGTTGCAGCTCAGCTTTGCTCTGAGGAGTTAGTAAGTGAGATCAGCGATGACCAGGCTTGCTCTGCACAAGAGTGAGCAGCACCAACACAGCATAATGCTGCTGTGTGCACTTCTTGAGCATTACAAACAGCCATGGTGGTTGTTCGCATATATAGAAACAACATTAGCTCAGTTTTAAATTCTCTTATTACTGAGATAATTGTTATTGTTGCTTTATGCTTTGATAAAAGTACTGCTTGCAGTGTAAGCTATTACTATCATAATAGAAGAAGACAGCATAAAATAAAACAAAATACATCGTAGCTTCCAGTTTTCTTCTTGTACAACTAAATACCAAGCCTGTTGTGGAGCAACCAGTCTAAGTTAATGTGCATTACCTAAAAACAATGTGGGACCAGTACCCGGAGACAGGGAGTAGATAGGGATTCGTAGCATTAAGTGTATGTCTGGGGCTGTTGTTCAAAGCTCAGTGGCTGGTTCTGCCTTGCAATGACTCATTAACATGTTCTTTATATAAAAGATAAGGTTCAAGCATAAAAGAGAAATGCATAATGCATGAGAACTGAGATGGAATGAAGATTGCTTTGGTTTAGACATATGAATGGCTATAAGAATCAAGTTGTAAGGGATGACGTTGATGTTTACTGTTGGAGCAACCCCTCAGAAGTCTAATGCATTACACTCTAATCCTAATGTGGAAATTACAGTTATTTCTGATGGAGTCAATGGAAGTTTGGATTAGGTGTCACATAATTAACAGTCACAGAAATGCAGGCAGTAGAGGGGTCATACTAATGCTGGTTATAAAGACTTCAAATTATTTTAGCTATTCGTCCATGCAAAATACAACATCTTTATCTGTTGCTGCCTTTTTTGGGACCTTCTCTTATCTTACATCAAAATTCTTTCTCAAAGACTTACTGAGAAGAAAATTCAGGTGAATTATTATTGACTGCTCTGTTGGCTAGAGGTGAGTTCTGCTCTGACATCTCATTCCAAAGCACTACACTGCTGTTCTCCTTGAGAAAAGTAGTCTGGGCAAATGTGTCCATCTTCCGCATATTACTATTACTGTAGACTGTCAGTAGAGTAATATGGCTCTGCCAAAACTTTGGTGGGAGCACTGAGGTGTACTGAGTGTTCAAAAGTTTCAGCAATGGAAAGGTATGCTGCTGTGGAGAGGAAACACTTCCTGAAGTTATACTTTGGAGCAGAAGAAAGCATACTTTACTTGCCCAGTGGGTTGCCCTGCTGTGTGAGTGCTGTGTATGGTTTTGTGAGAACTGAAGCTCCTTGTGCTTAGAGGTGTGTTTAAGACAACAAATTTGCTTGCTGAGGAATGGAAAACATATTTTCCTTTCTACCTATAAATACACTTGTCTTCTCATTTGGTATTACGGTCACAGTATTAAACCCTTCAGACTCATCTACAAAGTAGCAAGAGCTGTGATGAACACAGCTGGATTTGTGCTATCCACTGTCTGCAGTGCACCATTTTTTCTGACAGTCGTTGAAAAATGTGGATTTGGGCTTCTGTAAGAACAGGTCCTTTCATGTCTATTTTCCATTTAAGTGTGAAATATCACATAGATAGATGACAGTGGTGATTGTTTGCCTCAGAAGGAGATCTAGCTTGTTGCTGGGGTTGTATATACTGTATGGTAGCCAGGACTCTGGCTAGGTAACATAAGAGAACTTGTACAAGCATTGTCCAAGATTTTCTGCCCGAACTGATTAATTCTACAAACAGGTTGCTGTGTAAATGTGCAATCTCATGAATAAATAAAAGGATCTCAAAACATCTTTGTGCTGCTTTTCCAAAGCTGCACAAAAATCTGACATAACTGGAATGCAGTCTTTTCAGAGAACTGTGGGACAGTGGAATTGGGAAGGAACCTCAGGCCAATCAAACTTTGAACCTTTGCTCTAAGCCAGGTCGGCTCACTGAGTCAGAGCAGGCTGCTCATATTGAAAACTTCCACTGATGGAGGCTGCACTTCTCTGGTTAATCTGTCGCACTTCTTGACTGTCCTTATGCATGAAATGAGTTGCCGTTCTGTTAGCTTTAGTCCAGACCCTATGTTTCTCTCCTTTTGTCTCTGAGAAGAATCACATTTTCTGTTCTTCCATGATCAGATTAACCCTGCACTGCTTATCACAAGTTGTCAACCTTCAGAAATTTCAGTTCGACTTAAGACAGCTGCTGGCTACAAGAAAATTGAAAAAAGGGCTCTTCTCAGTGAGGGCTTTGTGTGTGTGTGTGCGTGTGTGGAGAAGCAAGGGGGGAAGTGTTTGCCATTTCTGCGTATGTTAAGCTGGAGGCTTCTTTAAATATTTGTTTGGAATTTTGAGTACTAATGTTGCCAGTGTTTTTTTTCACCTTTGCAAAGTTGCAGGCAAATGATGATGTTTAAGTGTGGTTTTGGTGACCGTGTTAATATCTTTTAGATTTAACCCCAAAGTTCACTCTATCTTTATTTGATTATTCTAAGATTAGTGAATTATAAATCTTTCCTCTCTTTCCAGGCTTCTCAATGCCAATAAGATCAACTGCCTGAGGGTAAACACGTTCCAAGGTCTGCATAATCTCAAACTGCTATCTCTTTATGACAACAAATTGCAGACCATCAGCAAGGGGCTTTTTGCACCTCTCCGATCGATTCAAACTCTGTGAGTATGCAAGCGTATTGGAAATGACAGCTCTCCCCTTTTCCCCAAAGATGTCACCTGTCTTTACAAAGGCTCTGCATCTGACACTGAGATAATTTGGAAGAGACACCGAGGTAGTAGCCCCTCCTTTTCTGGCAGAAACAAAAGGAACAGGCAAAAGAGAACTATTGCGTGAATTCAGCACAGATACCCATCGACACAGCCTGCCCTTAGTAATCTAAATGTCTACGTGCGTAAAGATACTGAATTCATTCATTCATGCTGTTTGTTGGATGATAATACACAAATTTGACTCTGCACAATATATGAACAGCAGATTCTGTTAAAATCTTGCCTACCAGTTTTTAGTGAGCTACTGAGTTGGTGTCTCTCTTCACTGGGACTGAGTTCTTCTACTCATAAATCCTGAAACTGTATTTCAGCTGACATCCCGTTTCAGGGGAAATAATGATTGTATTATTTAATACATTAAGAAAATCCCCTAAACATTTTCTGAGACTCTTTGAATTGGAGTCATTAGGAGAAGAGCATTTGGAAGCAAAATTGGAAGCAAATAAATAGAAATGGCTGGATAACTTTATGGAGGGTTTTATACTTCATCAGAACTGAATTGCCAGCCTGATGTAAATGAAAAACAAGAAACAACCCCCTCACAAACAGTATTGTGTATGGCTGTTTAGATATGTTAATTCCTGTATAGGTATAAATCTGGTTCTGTGTCTGTATATGCAGACAGAAAAGTAGGAGGGCTGCTCCGAAAGTAATGCCTCCTATTTTATTACATTGGCCAGCAACATCAGAATGTTGGTGTCAGGTGGTGGTAGGGCTGAACCTTCCTGTCAGTATTTCTTACATTCTGTTGCCATGTGACAGATGTCAGAGAAAATGGTGTCTGACGTGGAAGTATGTCTAAAGCAAAGGTGCAGAATTGAATTACTCTGTGCAGAAGAAAATGGCATCCACTTATGTTCATTGATTCTTGCTGCATGTTTATGGAGACCAAACAGCGGATGTAGCTCAGGGAGGAGTGAGTGGTGCATTTCAGCAGTGGCGACAGTAACGATGGATCACTTCCACTGATGCAGATTTTAACAAGTTCAGCATGCATGCTCTTGTTCATCACTGGTCAAAATGCAGAGCTAATGGTAGTGACTCTGTTGAAAAATAGTGTTTTGTAGCTGAGAATTTGCTCTGTCAAATGGTGTTATTATGCTCTTTATAGCCGTTGCTGTTTCCATGGAAATAAATAGGAGGCATTAATTTTGGTGTGACCTACGTGTTTGTACAGATGATAAAAATACACTAGCAACAACAGAACAGAGTTATGTCCTCACAAGAACTTTATACCTCTGTCCAAACCCACATTTAAACATTTCTCTTTTAGCTTTCGCAGTTATCAGAAAGCCTTGTCCTGCTCCCCTGGAAATTAGAGGATGGGTGCAAGTTCATTTAACTGACATCAGAATCAAGCTCTGAGTAAAACCTGACAGATTCCCAGTGTACTGTTCAACTTTGTAAAGCAAAAAAAAGTAATAACAGCAACAGATAAATGCTTTTTTCTCCAAGGAAATTTTGAGGACTTCTATTAACAAAGTATAACTGTCCAATTAAAGTGTGATATACTGTGTATTCCTGTGGGAAATGTGCAAATTTTGGTGAAGGACAGAGCCAAGTCTTACTTTTTATAAATAATCCAGGCAAAACCAGGCAGAAATACATGTAAGGAGAATTCTATTAGGCACAGTGATCATATGCAAGTATCAATTCCACTCTTATTTACTCACCTTTTTGATCCTTAGAAAACTGAGCTTGCCAATGAAATTTATTTTAAAGCAGAGTGCACACTGATCTCTCAGCTCAGGTGCATTTAGATGGGTGCATTTCCCTCTCAGTTGATCACATCAGGCTTTCAGGTGAAAACACCGCACATTGTACACAGTCAGTCCGTGTCCTTTAAAGCGGGCTTTACTATATTAATTTTTGTTTCCTCCATGAACAAACTTACAGCAGACTTAATAAGCTACAAAACGTGATAGCTCGCAGAGTTCTCCCATTCATGTGAAGCTCTGTGGTTTCCTCCAGGCCCAGGTTTTTGGGAGCTTATTCAATTACTCTTCAGGTTTGCATTTGCGAAAAACAGTGATGGAGTACAGTGTCACAGGTCATTTCTGATTAAACATCCCATCCTTCTCTCAGACATTTAGCTCAGAATCCATTTGTGTGCGACTGCCATTTGAAGTGGCTGGCTGATTACCTGCAGGATAATCCGATAGAAACCAGCGGCGCTCGATGCAGCAATCCGCGTCGCCTTGCCAACAAGCGAATCAGCCAGATCAAGAGCAAGAAGTTCCGCTGCTCAGGTAATTCATTTATCCAGGCTGTACTGCACTTTCAATTCAGAAATAAGCAGGTCCAGAGAGCCCGCTAATCGAATCTGCAGGGCAGCATTTGCTATAATGGATATTATGGAGCATCTTTTAAAATTAAATTTGGAAAATTCAGTTAGTTCTTCAGAAAGCCAATTACCTTATGGATTTATAAGAGAAAAAGAAAAAAAGAAAGAAAAAAAAGGGAGCCTATAGCTGCCTTAAAACAAAAGAAAAAAGAGAAAAGATGTGATATTTAATTTATTTAATTTTAGAAGAATTTCTAAGTTATAAAATTGAGGAAATCTCAAAGTTATAAATCTGAGGAAAACAAAGTTTTATAGGAATGTCATATTTTAAAGGGGTAAAAATGTCAATTGACATGTTTTAGAGGGGTAGAACCAGTGTAGAATTTCATTTTGTATTCAGGTGGAACTCTTAATGACCCTAATCACAGCTCAGCTTAAGCTCTCTCTGAAAGGCTGAGAGCAGCATGGGTGAGGGTTTTATTCAACTGGCAGCAGGCTCCTGTGGCCTGGGATGTGGGTGAGCAGGATTTAGGGGATGGTGTTGATTCGTAAACTGTCATAAATTTTTTATATCCACAAGTATCTTGCATGAATTCACATAAAGCTCATCAAAGTTTGTAAGATTTCTGTCTCTATTAAGTTTTATATCGTGTCTTTTATCAGTTTGTGCAGAGATTTTTTTTTTCTTGTGAGCCAGATGAAAAACTGTTTCCACTTGAAAATAACCTCCAAAGTAACATAAACACCTTTTACTCAACCCTGTCTGGTTTTTATTTATGGTCCAGCTATCAGTGAAAGGACATTTATTGCCTTATACAGCACAACTGAGCAGACTGCTTTTTCATGTATTTTTTTTCTACTGGTTGGTTTGTATATATATTATGTTATTGCATTTCTTGTATACTGTAAAGACAAGCAGGTCTCATTGAGGGAATCTATTAGTGTGTACTGAGAAGAAAAATGACTGTTATTGATGGAGTAACTTGCGGTGTTTTCTACAAAAATTACTGTGATTTTTGTCTTTTCCCTATGAAAAAAACAAAACCAAACCAACAGCCATGATTAATCGTGTTCCTGGTGCTAAAAGATTGATGACTCTAGATGGGGATGCAGCATGAAACCAAATGGCAGCAGCCCAAAACAAGCTATTGTGCTTTGGGTATCTCTGCAAGCAATATGCTGAGCTAAGCCTTCTTTTTATGGGGAAAATAAAATAAAGATAACTTCATCTGCAGTCAGATTGTCTTGGGCATGCTTGTTAAAGTCTTCAATCATTTGTGACTCAAGCCACGAAATTTATAACTAGAATTGAAATTGTGACATACTTTCATTGAGGTTTTTGGGTGTCTATTATAGTAACAAGTTAATTAGTCAGTAGTGTTTATCTTTAAACAAACTTGAAATAAAAATGCATAAATATAATTCAGAAAAAAAAGCAGAAACAGATCGGTATAAATCTGTACCCAATTTGCCATGGTTACCTTCTTCTGCCTTTATTAATAGAGAAATTTACGTTATGTATGTGCATGCATGCCTCTAACAATGGTGCAGTCTATTGGATAAGGCAAACACCATCTGATATCATTTATGAAAGGTCATAGCTGAGAAGAGCAACAATGCAGAACACTATACCTGGTGATGTTGAGAATAATATTTTGTGAGAGTTCTTATCTTGGGAGTCCTTTCCTTAAGGCATTAGTCTGTTTTTTCCCTTGCTCTCCAGTTCTATAAGTATATCAAAACCACATGGAAGAGGCATAAACCTGACTTATGAAGGAGGAGGGCAGGGATTGTACAGCTTCAGAACAAAGATTTCAACTGGATGAAAGCTAATTCTATTGAAAAGCTCAATAGAGGAGCTATCCTTGCTTGTAGAGTTTCCAGATGGCGTTGAGATACACTGAACCTGACTCATTGCTCACATGGGGTGGGGAAACATCTCATGATTAAGAAGAATCTTAGTTTGTAAATCAATCCAGAGAACAGACATCCTTGGCACCTCTTCTGCTCATGTTGTCCCTTTGAATCACGGCTGTTTCAGATGTTGCATGCAGCAGGAATTTTCCATGTTTTCATTTTGAGGAATATGTGACCCAGGATGTAACACAGCACGTCTCTGTGCAGAAAAGTCCACGAGGTATGAATCTTCATCATTCAGACAGCCTGTTGAGCAGTGCTTTCTGTTAACCAGGAATGATCCCCCACAATCCCACTGAGATGGCAATGCTTAGTAACTTGTCAGTGACCTCGATGGATGTGGGATTTCCCCATTGGTTTTACATCTTTTGCTCAGTGTTTAGGAAAAGAGTTTTTATATTAAATCTTTTTGTAAATGTTCATCTCTTTGCTTAGAAGTTTCATGTTTCAGGGTCCAATATTTTCATGCAATTTAATATGATTAATTAATGTTAGTAGCCAGAAGTTAGTCTTGCAGGGGAAAAACCATTGAATATGTGAGTTAGTTAAGGAAGCAGTGTGAGGGGTGTTAACCTGGACTAGTCTTTGGCCTAGGAGAGGTTGATGAGGATGCACAGAAATTGCCAGTGTGACCATCATGCCCATGAGTTACATCAGTGTGAAAAGGTAAAGACATACCAAGAAAATAAGGTCAAGAGTATGCATTCAGCAGTGTGGATGGGCTAAACAGAATGGTATTTAATTAATTATGTGTAACTGTGAGGACAAAACTATGCAGCACAGCAAAGAAGAAAAGAAAAATCTAGCAAACTTAGTTCTGCATATTGTTTCTTTCATGTTTTATTCCAACTTCCCACCATCCTTTAGATAGTCTTTAGCAAGAAGAACATGCTTTCTTCTTTAATTTATCAAGGCAGTTCTCCCAGATGCTGTTTCCTTTCTGAACATGACTCATGCTTTTACCGATAACGATGAAGCAACATCTGCAAAGGTTATGAGTAGCCATAGGAAGCAGATTCTGTGCAACAGGTAGGTAATGTACATAATTCCTTTTAAAATGAGAATTGGAAGCATTATAGCATGAAATGAAGTAACAGCAGGAAAAGGGGCATGTTTTTGCCCAAGGCTGTGAGACTGGCAAAGCTGTTGGATATACTATCTGAAATGTTTAAGCCTCAAATTGCAATAGATACTATTTCTTGTGTTTTTCTGCCTTCAATCAAATGTGATGCACCAAAATAGTAATAAACCTCCCTCTTGTTTAACTGTCTCCCCACAGTTTTAGTATTTGAGACTAAAAAATGGGGTTGGTTTTGTTTGTTTGTTTGTTTGTTTTTTGCAAGAGGAGCTGGAGAAATGAATGGTAATAAATTCTGTCTTCCGTTTTGAAGATGGAGATACTGTCATTTTTCAATGGCAGCGGTAAAATTCTTACGATCATTTTTGTTTTGACTGTATCTGCCCACTGTGACTTAAAGATCCAATGGGATTTTCATGTTTTGGGTCACTGAAGGCTTCCATTTTTAGTAAGAACAGGAGAAAAGAACAACAACATCTTCTGACCAGTAGAAATGGGCTAAGTTTTCTGCACAGCAGTTTTGTTTCCTAAAGCAGCGCTGGGCTTCAGGTGGAAGGGAAATGAATCTATGAGCAGATTGTGTTGTCTCTGTGGTAGCTTATTGTCACTTCAAGAGCTGGCAGGATTCTTGATTGCTATGTGACACTGTATGAAATAGATTTTGCAGAGGGCTGCTCAACTATTCAGTTGTGTATCTTTTGTTCCCTTCAACATATTTGTATTTTTCAGTGTATTGTGGATTTAAAAAGTGATGGAAGTTTTACTTGCTGTCCAAGCATAGACCGTTTTTTATAAAGATCAGATCATACACATGCCTATGAGCATCACATCACCAAAGTTTTTTTAGCAATAGAAATCTTAGAAACAAGGTTCCTATTACAAGTACTAAGAATTAAACTGTCTTCTTGCTCCCTCTTGAATTAGGGCATAGCTTGTATTTATCTGATTTTAAATGTTCTAGATAGTTCTAGACAGTGCTGTGCAAGTCAAAAGCACCTGGAGTAATAGGAGGAGGCCAACAAACCATCTGCCAGCACAGTTCTCTCCTTTTTGGATGCTGCCTCTTTTTAACCTGAGCCCAATCAAAGTCAGCCTCTGCTGTCCTTACAAATCTAGAGCTTTCACATTTAGGGCCGGTGTTGTATCTCTTGTGGTATCCATTGTTACTGGACAGCAGTACAGCAGAGGATGTATTGCTCTTTGTTCACTCATGATTTTCAAAGGTATTTGGTAAACTCTCTTGCTAGGAATTGCAGCTTTCCCTCTAGTTCCTTATGTGTCTTTTCCAGTCTCTGTATTTATTTAGGTTATTATTTAGGTGGTGGAGTCACCGAGCCTGGGGGTGTTCAAGGAAAGACTGGATGTTTTGTTGGGGGACATGGTTTAGTGGGAGCTATTGGGAATAGGTGAACGGTTGGACTGGATGATCTCTTAGGTCTTTTCCAACCTTGGTGATTCTATGATTCTATGATTCTATTGATACCTCCTGGTTTACCTGTCTACACTGGAGCAGAATTCCTACGCTTGTCATCACCTGAAATGTCATCCTCTTTTTTTCTGCATTGTTTCTGCCTTAGAAGAGTAGAACTGCAGTGGACAGAGTTTTCCCAGCCAGGAGAAAACAGGCTGCACATCAGGGCTTTCTGCCCAGAGTCATGTTTCCTGCCCCTTGTTCCCTCTAGGTTCTTCAGTTCTCTGCTGTTACGATATGTCAACATTTAAGCTCTTGGAGCTCTCAAAACAAAATGGTGCAGTGTATTGTTGCTCCTCAACTAGTGTTAAGAAGTCAAGAAAGGCAAGTGAATTTCATCCAGCTCTTACATAAATAATTTATCTGATTGAAACACTCCCTTGTCCCATAATTTACAAATCATTCTAATGACAGCTTTGCAAATTCCTTCCGTTTTTAGTAAGCAAATAGTCATTTACTGACTATGTAGGCGTATCGCTGTCCTTAGCATTTTCTGTTTGATGAAAAGCACTGATATGCACCTGCTCATCTGCTTTGCTGCAGTGCTGCAGTGGCGCATGCTCAGGGAATCACAATTTGGCCTGTCCCCAGCGCGCTGCTCTCCAGCAGCTCCTGCCTGAGTGGGCACTGAACTCTGATGGCTCGGGGGTTTGTCCGTGCTGCAGCTGAAGTGGTGGGCGCTGGCAATCCTGCACAAGATGCACAGGACTACTGAGGCCAAGCTCCGACACTTTTCCTCACTTGGGCTTTGGCTTGAGCACAAGTGGGAGGAATATGAATCACTTCTGATCTGGACAACTGGAAAATTAACAGCACTCAGATTTTACTTTTTTACTTTTTTTTTTTAATTCAGTTGAAGTATGCTGTGTGATTTGGTTTTCTGGTTGCTTTTTTTTTGGGGGGGGGGGGGAGCAGGGAAGAGAGTCCTGCAGTTAATTTGTTTTCTAAAAAGGCAAAAAGACTCTGCAAAATCATCTTCAGAGTCTGAATATGGCAAAGCTGAGGATATGTTGTGCATAAGGATAATTGTGTCTAATTGGAATGCTGTTTAACAGCGACAAATCACCTGCAGATTAAATCTTGTTTTTAATTCATACTTATGAGCATGAAGTCTTCACTGTTCTCTGTGACTGAGTATATTTGAGCTTTGTTTTGCATGACATTTTTATGAAGCAAAAGTCATTGGGAACCCAATGTGCCTGCTATGTACAGAGCTAGGAGAAGGAATGGCAAGGCACAGATGCATCCTCATCTCTTGGGCATGCAATAATGCAACTGTTCTAAATTCTCCATGTGTGGAATGCAGAGCAATAGGGATTCCTCATTTGAGATCTGAATTGTCTTCTGCTGATGCCTTCCCTAGCTATGACAGAAGCTGAGTGGTTACAGCTTGTGCCCTTCTTCCCCTTACAAGTGGTGCCTTCTGGTGGGTTTGGTTAGCAGGAGATGGGGCCAAAATCACATTGCTGTTGGCGTGTATTGAGATTAAGTTGAGAGACACTCATCAGAGATGCTAAATTTAGCACTTTTTTGTGCACGTAACTTGAATATGAATACCTGAACATGAAGTCACTTGAATATGATGAAGAAAATAATTAGGGAGACATTGGCATGAAGAGACCCAGACTGCTGCAACCATTGCTAGAATGTTTGAGCTTTCAAATGGACAATAAATTTGCCTCTGCCTGTTTGGAGACTACAGCAGTGTCCTGAAGAAGTATAACACTGTGGGACAGTTAGACATTGGGAATTTCTTTTTGAAATATTATTTACTGTACCTAAGACAAAGTAGCATGCTTCCCTGATTGCTACTCCATTTGCCAAAAAAAAAGAAAGAATGAAAAAGAAGAAAAGCTCTGTTCCTGCATATTTTTTGCAGGAGTCTTCAACGTGCTGAGAGGCCAAAATATACTTGTGGAGAATTTCAGTTCTCATGTCTTTTGGGGACATAAATTAGGATTTTGGCAGACCGCTCCTGGTGTGCTGGTACCTCTAGCTCATTGCTATTGCTGATGAGCTTGCTGATGAATTTACTTGAAGAATGCCAGAATTGCTGCATTATTAAACAGGTGTAGGAATAAGGATATGAAACTCTGAGCCTTTCTTGGCTAGAGACATACAGAATTACTAGCAGAAATGCCAGTCATATGACTAATTGCTAAATATATGGGGTCTGGCTTCCAGTGTTATGGATGCTTTGAACAAATCATAGAAGCAAGTTAATAATAATGTCCATTGTGCCCTTCTGCATGGGTAACAGAAGAAAATTAATAATCCAACTTTTGCGTCATTTAGGGCTGTGTCTAATTTGGCAGCTTGTGGGAAGGTTTATCTTTAGGTTTCCCCCAAAAGCTGCTAGTTTGACTTTCAATGCTGTTAAGGAAACAAACCCACACATAAGGTGGCTGAGTTAACACTGTACATAGTTTCTGGAGTTTGCAAGTGTTTGTGTGTTGCTTTTCTCTGCAGTAATGCTGGTTCACAGCAAAATGTACAAACTGAAGCAGAGCCCCTTGCTCTATTATCTGTCATCTCTGCCCAAGTACTCCCATTGTTCTTTCTGTAGGCAGTGAATAATCTGCTTGATGCTGACTTTGTGCTTTGGGCAGCACAAAGCCCTTACTCAGGAAAGTGACGTTTTATGTTTTTAAGGCACAAGTGTTGACCTTCATTGAAGACCATCAAAATGTTCTGAGCAGTTGCAGAGGACAGGCACTTGCTCTCATTCATGAAGCCTGCAAGAACATTTGAGATGTGACTTTCAAAAGTATTCATCACTGGCACAGCTCTGCAGACATTAAGTCAATGGGAGTTTTATTTCAGAGGGAGCAGTCAAGCCAAAATGGAATGCCCTACTTTATGTGTTAAAGCTGCAGGAATGAGTTACAACAAAGCTGTTCGAAATAATCAGGGATGTAGAAAACACAACTTTTATGCCAAGAAGCAGAACAAAATACTCCTGTTTGCCTTAATATTTCTTCAGTGGCTTACCTTGTCTGCCATGTTACAAAGTACAGACAAAAAAAGCAAGGCAAAGCAGTGGTGATTACAGGTCATCAGCATGAAGGGCCGCTGGGAGCTGAGAGTGGCTCACAGGGAGGTTAGAGAGGGTTGGCTGCCAGAGGTTCACAATCAGCTCAGAGTCTCCTCTTTTAGATACAAACTGTGGTACTTCTAAGGTTGGATTTATATAAATGGGGAGAACTGAAATGGAATTTGCACTGGGAGATGCACCATGAGCGTGTAAGTAGCTAATAAAGAGCAGCACAGCTCAGTCCTTCACATTTGGTGGGAGATGCACATCGTTCCTGGAGAGAGCTATTAGCAGTGCTTTGGTAGCAGTTTCTGTCATACTAGTTCTGTCTCTGAATTTGCCCGGGCTCTGTTCTTGTACACTAACCCCAATTGTGCTCCAGGGTGTTCTGCAGTTGTAGCATAAAGGATGACCTCTTGTATCCAGCACCTTTTTGCATGGGCGGAGTGGAGAGCAGCTCTCAGTGAACCTTCAGCTTGTGCTTCTCCATGCTGCTTCCTCTCAACGCTCTTCTCTCTTTGGCGCTGCCTAACTCTGACTCTGGCTGTCCATGGGGTTTTCCTTTGTGCTTGATCTAACCATGTGGTAGAACAATACAAATTGAACATGGTTCTGTCAAGCACCATGGAAGGCTGCATACTCCCTGCCGCATGGCATGCTGGGATACTTCTGCTGTTTTCAGAGCCATCAAAAGGTGAGAGATTCCCCTTTTCTCACAGGAAAAGTCAAAAAGGTGATGTGTGTTGCTTAACCAGACTCCAGGCACCTGGGGACTGCTGGGGGAACCCTGGTGACGTTGGGTCTGACTTTCCAAAGGGCTTGCATGCTGAATAACCATTTCCAAGTAATTAATCTGTTTAGTTGCTCTTAGAAGGAGAAAGTGAGGCATCCTGTTGGTGAATAAGATTCAAGGGTGGCTCCAGCCATACTTACAGAGATGAAAACTCTTTTTTGTCTACTTACCTTATGAATAATGTAAACTGCATCTCTCTATGTGAGCTGTCCTGTGAGTCCTTCTGCTTGAGGGACTTTTTGGATGCCGTGTTGTGTAATGAGATGTCTGATGCTTAATGTAACCTTGGACCTGATTTGAGCAGTCTTACTGTGCTGGCATTTCATTATGAAGAAGTATGCTGCAGAAGAACTTTAACCTACAGAAGACTCTGCAAAGCATTGTATCTTATCATGAAATGACACGGGTCATGTGGCCTGTATGGAAGCAGTTATCCAATGATCACATAGCGCAGAGCTGAATCAACATACTCTAATGAGCCCTTTTGGATCAGCCAGCGTAGGTAAGACCTTTAATGTACTTCTTCCTAACTTTCCTCCCAGAGGTTATTACACAAATTTCATAAAGTACTTTGAGGGCCTTGTGCAGAAGTTTTCTTGTATGGAAATGCTGTGTAATCTCACAGAGCGGCTGCATACCTGTTGTGGAGCATCAGAACGAGGACATATGTGATTTTTAGATTTTCTGTGTATTTACAGATAAGAATTAATGCTTTGGATGGGAAATGATATAAAACAATGTACATCCTGTGTTTTTTTTCCTCTGAAAATGTATGAAAGTTGTGATCAAGTGGTTAAGTAAAGAAGTAGATGTCAGGATTCCTGGGGTTTTCGCCAAGTGTTAGATCCGTGATGTCCGTGATCTTATTTTTGCCAAATTTCAGACAGTTGGATCTATGTTTTATAGAAGGAAAATATCAGGTCAGTCATCATGCCTTGAATAAAAATAGCTTGATTTTTTTCCAGAGCGCATCATTCAGCACTCCTTTTGAGTCTTTTTGGAATTGCTCATTTTTAAAAACTGAAATCGGGTTTTCTAAGCAATTGCTTACAAGAGCAGAAAAAGCTCTTTATCTGTGCTGCTTAATTTCTCTGTGTGAGTAGTAGAGAGGCCCCTGAAATATGTGAGTGCTTGGAAATGCAGTGTTTCTTTATCATGGTACTGCTGTTCTGTAAAATGGCATTTGGTGTTGCTCACTGATGCTGCATGAATTACAATGCACTGATACCTGGTAGCAATGTCACGTAGATTGTGAAATGAAAATGTTATCAGTGTAACTAGCAATTCAGATAAATAGCATTACCCTCAATAAAATACATGCCTTGCTCTTGCGTTGGCTCCTCATAATACTGATATTAAAATTACTTCTTCCTTTTGGAAATTACTGAAAACTCCTGGTCATGTTTTACATTCAGCCAGGCTTCACAGAGTTCTCATCTACACTGCATGTGTGCTTTCACATGTAATAAAATGACCAAATGGCAGCTCTGGAATAGTAAAATAAAGTCAAGTGTGTGCTCTGTGCACATCCTGCATCTCTTTTCCATGGCTTTCCACGGGTGATTTTAGGAAAAGCTCTGCATGCATGGGTTGTTGATCGTGCTTCCTGATTCCTGTCATATCCACTCAGAGCCCTGTAGCAATGCAGCAATAAAGATAGCAATGGGTGTATGTACCTAACTAGTTCTGCAAGCAGATGGCTCCATTTCGTATTAGTATCCCAGATGGGAATATCTTAATAGAGCAGCCACCTGTCAAAGTGACCTCAAGGCTCAGGTCAAACAGTAAATTTTGTTTAGCTGTTGGCAGATGATTCCTGCTTTCTCACGGCCTAATGGGTGACTAAGTACTTGCTGAGCGTATTTGTGCCATTGAGAACTTCTGACTGTGCCTACCTGGGTAATTCGTATTCAAACCTTTATTTTATAAAATATTTTTATAAAGTTAAATAAAATACAACAAGGAAGGAAGGAAGGTATGAAGGTCCCTTCCTCTCCTACTGAGCTGAGAGGGCTTTCGCCTGCTGTGTGGAGGCAGTGCACTGATGGCCGCATGACAACAGCTTCCCATGGCTGCTGCAGGCTGGAAAGTTATACATCATCAGGAGTGTCAGTATGATAAGCCAAAATGAGGTAAATATCCTTTATTGACTCTGCCAAAAAGCTTCTATGAAAAAAAAAAAAAAAGAAAACCTCTGATGTTATATACACTCTTTTCTCCTTCACAAAACGTCCCACTTACTTTCTCCTCCTTCTCTGTTTTCCTTAGGAATATTCATCCTGTATCTGTAAGACAAAAATGTATACTTAATAAAATCTTACCCTGTGTAACCTCATGATGGTTGTGATTATTCATTCAAAGAATGCTTATATAATGCAAGTTAGAATTGCTTCTTCAGGGGTTAATTTGAGGAATTCCAAGACACTTTCTGATCACTGAAAAATTCTGTTTTTTTTTTTTTCCAATGTGTACCATAACTGTAGCAGTTTTAATAAACTGATCCTTGTAGCTGTTCATAGTTGGCATTGTTTTGAGGAATCATAAGCAACCATAAGTACTGCTTTATAAGCCTAAGAAAATACAGCTGTTTATGGAATCAAGAAATTGTACATTTGTCACTTGACATTTTATCCAGACTGCCAAGCCTGCAATTTTTAGGATGGGAAATCCGATGTGCTTCTTTTTTTTTCCCCTTCCCCCTCCCTACCCCCCAAAAAAAGCATTTTAAATTATGGCTGTAAGAAGAAATGTTAAGTATGTTAGAAATACTTCAAAATGCCCAGTGCTCCTCATATTTTAAGTGCTGTGCCATCAGGCTATAAAACAGTAGTCAAGTCTCACTACAGATGTATAATTTACAAGAACCATGATAACCTGCAGGTGATTACCACCACAAAGGTGGTAGTGTACAAAGCTGCATGTTTAATGTTTGTCATAATCTAGCTTTTACAAAACCAAACCCAAGTGTGTCAGTGGAATCAAAATGTTAGATTGCTTGCGGAACTGCTTGCTTTCAGTGCATCACCCGATGCAGGTAATGTGTAACAGAAGTTAAAATAGTAGAAATTGTAGGTGATTCCTTTTTCCTTCTGAAAAAAATAAATAGTGTCCATTGATGAAATGAGCGCTGGTGTAATGATCAGTTTGGAAGAGGGAAGCAGGTAAAGAATGTTGTCAAGTCTCTAAAACAAAATTTCAGTTGAAGTTTCCACTGCTGTTTTATGGTTCTTTGCAAAATCTGAACATGCTCAAATCATTCCTGAGAAAGCGTTGAAATTGGCTTTTAGGACTCTGCAAAAGTTAAAACTATTTCTTGGTAGTTATGATTGCTGGATATTACACAGAATTCCTGAGACAATTCTGGAGTTTCCGTTGTGAAATATGAAGTGAGTGGGCAGGTATTGCATGGCGGGGTCTGTCTTGGCAACGCTTTGATTGCACACACATTTATTAATGCTGCTGGTTCCATGAAACACAGAGATCAAGTTTCAAACCTGCTGTTATTAAAAGAGAAAAACCAAATCAGAAAAGGACAGATTAGTTCACTGAGCCTAATTGGAAAAGCATTTCATTAGAATGGGTCAAAAAACCTAGTCAGAGAGGTCTGGCAATCATGGTATAACGGCACATGAGGGAATGCTTCTCACTAAGTATGGTCTACCCGTTTCTTAATTAAAATGAAAATGATTTAAAGTGCTATTACTCTCTTCTACTGTTTGTTTAATGCAGTTAATAAAGGTGTCTAATTGTCGGAAATTGTTGACAAGGTACTCTTACACAGGGTTGGTCTCTAAGATAGCTTTAAGAGCTGAGGTTTGAAAATTTGAGTTTTTTTTAATGACTTCATTAGAAAATTTTTGTCATTTGCATGCATCAAAATAACTCCCGCCTTCATGTGATTCCTCTTCCTATCTGCTGGAATAAGTGCAAAATCTGAAAAAATAACTTTGCTGGAGCTTCCTTGAAGCAGACCTCTCGGCAATCTACAGATGTAAAAAAAATGCCTTAACAGGTATGCTGGTTAGGTAGACAAGGAATTAATTTGTCAAGGGAAGAATGAAAAAACAGAGGCTACTCTGGGAGAGTCATTTGAAAAATTGTTGAAAAAACTTTTTGCAAGTATTAAAATTGAGTGCAGAAGCTTGTAGCTGACAAGAGGCAGTGTTGAAAACCAGTTCCATAAGTCTCTGATTGCTGCAGTTATCAGGAGCTGTTTGCTGGAATGTATTTTCCCTTTATTGCAGGGTCAGAGGATTACAGAAGTAAATTCACTGGGAAGTGTTTCATGGATCTTGTCTGTCCTGAGAAGTGTCGCTGTGAGGGAACAGTTGTGGACTGCTCCAACCAAAAGCTCACCCGGTTACCCAGCCACCTTCCCGAATATACCACTGATCTGTAAGTGCGGCCTCTCCAAGATGTGCTCAGTCAGGCATGTTGGTTTTCCTAGATTTTAAAGGCTGTATAAGGGCTCAGCAAATCAAGGCACCTTGCCATGTGAAACTGGGTAGGTTAATTTTGTTCTGGAGGAGCACCACATCTTTCTTACTTCCTTAGCTCTCACGCTAAATACAGACGTGAGGAAGGAGCCATGGCCCTGTGCATCAGCTCCTTCTCCATGTCTTCTTGACATACTGCTTTGTCACGTGGCTCACACGAGCCATTTTCATGGTTCCTCTTCCTTTGACGCCTTTGTGTCAAATGTAATTGTCTTTTTCAAACATAATTGTCTTTTTTTGACCTTACGAAGCAGTATGTGAACTGTTGTTCCGAAGCTAAGATAGAAGAATATAGGAAAGAGATGTCCAGAAACACAGAGAAGTCTCTGTGTAGAAAAACTGAACTCCATCAGAGAAAGGATTCGCATCCCAAGCCTGCCAGGATGGCAGCTTTTGCATTATTTTTGAAGATCAATGGAATTTTATGGGAAATAAATTGGTATCAAATTGCTTCTACTGAAGTGGACTAGATCTTCAACTGCACATCTCTATTATAGGATGAATGAGAGAGATTCAGACATGCAAACAAAGCCTTGTGATGGTGAAGGTTAATAATACCTTACTGTGTGCACTGAAAGAAGGCATTCTTACACTGTCCTTTGGCATCACACTCTTAAAGGCATCCTGAGCTTTTATATCTTTTTACGCTCTGGGAGTCTGAGACACATGGCAGATAGTATCTTATTTGCAAAGGTCATAATTCTCTCTTTGTGACAGTCCTGTATGTCACAGAGATATATCTAAAGAGATCTGTGAAGCATTAAATGTCTTTTTGTTCTTTTCCCTTCAGGCGTTTGAATGACAATGATATTTCTGTTCTGGAAGCTATTGGACTCTTCAAGAAACTGCCCAACCTCAGAAAAATGTAAGTTCAAGTTATTTGCTTGTTAGAATTTGCGTTGTCTTGAACTTCAAGGAAGGAGGAGGGATTGAAGTTTTTTGGTTTACTACTGTCATAGCAGAATTTGTTGGTTTTAATGTAAATTTAAGGAAACAGAATGAGTTAACTCTTAGATGGACAGGCCCAGTTAAACTATGGAGAGTAGTTTAGTAGTTGGTTTAATAAGCAGAAACTGAAGTTTCTTGAGGAGACAAAAGTCAGAATCAGCTGTTACCTGCTGTTTGTTCCCTAAGCATAAATTTTGCCATGGCAATTGAGGTTGCAGTCTCCTGTCACTTATTATATAGAAATAGATTTTATTTAGTGGAAATGAAATTATGGAATGTTGTGTGTGCTTATCACATGCCTCCTTTTTCAGTGATACCATCAATCTGCTCTTCTGCATGAGTGTATGAATGTCACTGAGTATATTTCTCTGTCTGTCTGTAGTAGTTAAGTCTTCCAGTGCCATCCTGTTCCAGAGAAGGACTCATTCTGTAAAAGCCAGCCAGACTTGTTACAAGCTGTAAAATATTCACTGCAAGCTTCATTTCTCCTCAAGAATGCAATAGCTTTGGGGTTCTCCTCCTAAACTATACTTTAAAACCCTATGCACACCAACAGCCTGTTATATTCTAGGGAAAACTCCTCTCAGAACAAGCCGTTAGTATGTTACAACAGAAAAATAAAAGAACCAAGCAGAGCTTTTGCAGTTGGGCTGCACTCTGGTGGTTGTGTTTGTGGTAATTTGGTGATGAACACCACAGTGAAATGTTAAAATTAACCTGGAAGGTATGGCAGGATGAATGGTTCTGTGAAGTCTGAGTAGCACCCAGCTTGTTCTGTGTTGAAGTAAGAAGATCAACAGAAATAATATTATTATAAACTTTAGCCATAAGCTGAGTGAAATCTACTGAAAAGTGAACTGTGTGAACAATCTCACCTTGAGAGCTTCCTAAATCTGTTCATTTCCTATTCATAGCAACACATAAAGGAAACCTTGGCTTTCTGAAATTTTCTTTTGACCTCTTCCCTAAAATAAATGTCTGGAAATCGGATTAAAATTTATCACTATGGTAAATCAGGGAGTCCCTAGGGAAATAACAGCCCTGTAGAATGACCAGGTTGACTACAGAATTGTAGAATGTAGAATGGCTGGAAGGTGTTGGAAGGGACCTTAAAGCGTTTCCAGTTCCAACCCCCTGCCATGGGCAGGGCCACCTCCCACCAGATCAGATCAATTCTCTCCCAGGTCTTGAGCACCTCCACAGATGGGGCATCCACAGTTCCTCTGCACAGCATGTTCCAGGGTCTCTGAGTAAGGAATTTCCCCTTAACATCTAATCTAAATCTCCCTTCTTTTCCCCCTTTGCCTTATCACTATCAGACTGTGTTCTTTGGATCCTGCCAGAGGCCATTGGTACCTTGGGAAATACTCAGGACTCCTTTTCCACTGTCTTTCAGTATTTCAAGAACAGGTCCTGAGAGAAGTGTAGCACTGTGAGACCATGGGGTTTTTCTATAATGGGGGTTTGCTGTAAAGCCTGTCAGAATTTTTCTCATAGAAAAAAAAAAGTTCCTTGTCAAGTGCTGCAGTCATCATCTAGGAAACATTATTTTAGTGCTGGGAAGGACAGACTGAAGCTCTCTTGAGTTGCAGAGCAGGCAAAAGTTCCATTGCTTTTATTTTTCAAGATTTGTATCAGCAGTTGATTATTTTTTCTGGTAATTCTAGACTGCAAAGTATGTAATTTCTCATGTCTGTTATTCTAGTGGGTAAGGCCGTAGGGATGATATATTGACTCAGAAGAGTAATTGCTGTCATCTACCAACTTTCTGTTGTGTTCTGATAAGTGAAACTTTAATTTGGGAAAACAAATAAAGAAATTTGTAATTGACAGTACTTCAAGTGGTATTGTAGGGCTCTATCTTCTTTACCCACTGTAAATCTTTTCTCTTGTAACTTTGTTTTACTATTTAATCTTGGATTTCCAAATCTCTTGCATGGGAAGAGTACATGTAACTGGGCTTTTCTGCAACTGCTAGCGTATTTTTGGATGATTTTATGTTGTTGAAATGAGGAGGCATTATTTACTTTAATGAATGAAGTTGCTTCTCTACAGAGGTCCCTTGCCAGCAAAGAAAATTGAGATGGTTTGGCTGGTGTAAAGGTGCCAGTATTTGCATTTTTTGCCTTGAGTTTATGATCATCCGTTAAAATTGCACCCATTTTTAGGAAACATGACTAAATATCTTTTAGATGGTAAAAAAATAACTAGTAAAACATTTAACTACAAATGTAGGTCAGTCTGCAGTCTGTGAGTTGAAAGTCAAAAGTCTTTTAAAAACTCATGCTCCTTTCCCACCACAAACATTTATTTAGTTATACATTTATTTTTGTACAAATGAGCATCATGGTGTGAACTGAACTATGAAAGGGATCATTGGGAGCAATTATTTATGTCAGTATTCAAAAGAGATGCTGAGCTATAAACGTTTCCATTATAGAAATAGCTGAGCCACTAAATTAAATGCATATGTCAGAATATCCATCCCTGACTTGTTTTTAACTCACATTAAGTCTTTGTGTAAGTGTTAGCACAAAGTACAAAACCTCTGGAAAGCAAAACCAGCATTTAAGTATTCTATACACTTCTATATCATTTTTTGCTGATTGCTGGCATGCTCCTTTCTGGTCACAGAATGCACAGAATGCACAGAGGTGATGGACCACATGCTGGGCCCAGTGTCTGACAGTATTTCAACAGACATAAACCAGCATACTCAAGTTTCCCACTTGAAACATATCTCCAAGACTCAACATTTTTTAATTAAGTGATGACTTCTGAAAAGAGCAAGACCCACGTTATTCGTGTCTGAGGCCAGGCTGTCCTGTTGCCATGTCTTCTGTCGACTTTTATCCCAACAAGATTGCCTGTTCTTCTGAGCATTGTAGCCCAGGTGCTAAGCTGATACTTTGTCATTTGTTTTATATCACCTGGAATTGGATTTTGAAACTATTACTCATGCTGTGTGTAGTGGGATCATTTCTGGAATAAGATATTGTTCAGTATTAGCAATAGTGTTGGAATTTGGCATCTTCTTGGGAACAAGAGTGTATTTTTTACTTTCTCTTTTTTATTGTAGACAGTGAAACAAAAATAGTGCTGCCTGTCAAAAGCCTAAACAAATAGGATTACTTACTACAGTCTGTACAGGACTTCATAAGGGCATGCTTGAAGGACTGAGGCCCAAGGTTTTCATGTGCTATGGCCTTTTACATAAGTGTTTTAAATAATTAAAAGCCATTTATTTTTATGCATCTCTAAGGGCATTTTATCATTCAGAAGCTCTCTATTCACTGGGTTTTTCGCAAACATGAAATATTCAGAAGATTCACTTTTCATTCCATCAGGACTTCATTTGACTTTCTAGACTGAAGTTCTCCAGTGTTGATCTACAACAAACATCTTGAGGCTGCAGAGGCAGAGTAAATATTTAGAAAACAATGTTGTGTATTGCAGTAGGTGTGAACTGAGAATTAAATGATACTCATTTCATTCTAAAAGATGGTATTAAATTTAAATGCCTAAGAGCTCATGAGTGCGCATGTTAAAATTTGTATCAGATGCATTCAGTCACACAGTTTTTTACATTTATACCAGTGGTCAGTTTAAAATAAAGACTGTGGTTTGCTAAATAAACATGTTTCAATATGATGATCCCTATTTCAGTGGTAATAATACTGTTTCTGCTGAGCACCCAGTCCCAAGCAGAATCTGTAAATTCAAGGATGTTAATCTGTGTTAAAAAACCCTGTTTATAGCAGGTCTGAGACACTTACCGTCAATGAGATGAGGTATTAGAGCTGGTAATTCCATGGATTTAAATACTCTTGATAATCTGATCTGTATTTTTTATAAGTGGAGTGAAGAGAGCTATTTGTAAGTACATTAAATACACTTCTGAGCTGCTCTATCCTCTCCTTGCTGACTGCATGCTTTACTAGATAACCACTGAAAAGCATATAACTGTCCTTCTCCTTTCCAGTGTGATGATACGTGTTTTGAATGAGACACTAATCCTTTTCTTTTTGTGACTGGTTGTCTCTTTCCAGAAATCTGAGCAATAATAAGATCAAGGAGATTCGAGAAGGCACGTTTGATGGAGCTTCAGGAGTTCAGGAGCTGATTCTGACAGAGAATCAACTGGAATCAGTGCATGGACGAATGTTTAGGGGCCTTACGGGGCTGAAGACATTGTGAGTGCAAACACCTGTCTTTCTCTTTTCCGCTGTATCTTGAGTGGAAACACTCAAATTCAGCAATGCTTGCTAAAATCTGTTACTAGAAAACAAGCTCGAACGCAGTGTCTTGTTTCAGTGTGATGAACCTGCAGTAAATAGCTGAGTAAAGTCCTGAGTAGGTGAGAGATTGATGTACTTTCTGTAGAAGAAAATGGATTTTCAAAAGTTTCAGGAGCAACTTGATGGAGAACCTGCCAAATTTAGGTGCTTTTAATCACTTAATACTTAAACTATTTCCTATAGAAACAAGGTGTGTGGGAATTACCTGCTTTGGCAGGGGGGTTGGACTCGATGATCTCTGGAGGTCCCTTCCAACCCCTACAATTCTGTGATTCTGTGAATGTATTTGTTAGCTATTAGTTCATCTACCCACAACCCCCTCCATCCAAATTGGAATTGTTGGTCTGTGTAAACCAAACCTCAGAGGAGAGGAAGAACCTAAGCGATTTTTAATATCCTATAAGCTAAATGAAATCAGCAGGAGCCAAAGAAAAAAGTCTTCAATTATTGCCACCACCAAAAGTTGGTGTAGCTAAGCAGTTTAAGGTGGTCCTAACCAAATTATTGCAGGTCCTGCTGGCAGAAGGTAGCTGCCCCGCTCACTTTGCACCAGGAATAGCTGGCCATGAGTGCACACGTGGCTTTGAGATGTCCAGATAGCCCCAGGTGCTATAAAACATACCTGCAGCTGTACTATTAACATGGTTGCGGTTGGGGACAGTGCATATGAGGCACAGAGCACAGATGCATAAGAAATCAGTTTGGTGTTACTTTTGCTCTTAGAACAACTTTGCAATTTACTTCTTATAAGTATTGCTTATACATAAACTCATAGTAAGTAGCATTCATTTACTTTCAAGTTAAAACATATATTGGAAGAAGGCTCAAAGACAGGATTTCAAGATGGCATCCTATCAACTCATTTTCCCTATCCTGAGAAGCAGTCAGGCCTCTGGTGACCACAGAGATTCATGCCAGACGATGAGTATGATCTGCATGTGAAAAATACCCACTTCTGCACAGTCTCCCTGCTGTGGAAAGAAATCACTTGATGAGGTGGCTGCTGTCATTATGAAGACTCTAGGAATCAAAATGAAATTTAAAATCTGCAATGTATTCATCATTAGCAGCACATGCATCTTATGTTGCACAATATCATCGCATGATTCCTTCAGTACAAGTATGAAAAAAATATCCAGGCTTCACTTGGAGGACTTTGGCCTGTAATGACAAATAGGGATCTTTTCTTCTGTTATTCCTTAACATTATTTTCCTGTGGTTACAGCCATCTGTTCTTTAATGTAAGCATTTTACTAAGGGAATTTAAAATATTGTTCATAGATATTAAATTAATTTTCGTAATGTAAAGCAGTCTGTAGCCATACTCCAAAAGAGTAGTCAGCATTTTTTAAATAAAAAGATACTTAATATTCAGGTCCTGCTGACCTGACCTACATTTCTCCCTAGCTGATAAAGCAGTCTAAATACACACAGCATGAAATGAGGATCTGTAAGTATAAGTTTTCATTCAGGAAGGGCACACAGTGCATGGTATACCATGGTATGAAAGCAAAGGTTTAAGCTTGAGGGACGTATATGTCTATCCATTGATTAACTTGTTCTGAACACTAAAGTTAAGACCTTTTATGAAGAGGCCATGCTGGACAGAGTTGTAGTCCAGTTCTTAAAAGACTTTTTCCTAAAATGTAACAGATCACCATGAAATATATATTGTAATCCAACCACCTTTCAGAACTACTTTCTGATACTTCACATACAGAATTGAAAAAATGTTTCCTACTGCTTCAATATATGAATTTCCTGAAGTGACCAAAGCCACTGAAGGTCTTATTTTTTGTGTTTACACTCACCTTTTGGAGCCTGTGACCTGGCTTTCAAGCAGCTTAGTACTCCATGTACAAGGTGTGAGTTCTGTGTCTGGGATTTTTCTGAAGGCTTCATTCCTGTTGCAGCACAGAAACTACTGAGATTGTGGTGGCTGTGATGAGTATTATATGCAGAGAAGAGTAATGCTAAAGCAGTGCAATATCCAGGTCTTACACACTGAGTGTTTGTGATTACACTGTGATTTCTTCTTTGCTATATTTAATCTCTCTTTGGTGTTTCTGAAAAGTCTACTGTTCTAACACCTAATGCCCAACTTGCAGGAGATTGCAGGCCAGACTTCTGACAGAGTCTGAATTTTCGTTGTTCACTGCAAGAATGTGATACCATAGAATGAACAGTCCTCAATTCAGAGCATCAGTCTACTGGAAGAGCAGCATGAGCTGCATGTATTCTGTATATTTCTGATTGTGTGCTTTAATTACTAAATAATTTTTCACCTAAGTAGAGATATTACAATGGTGATGTTTACAGATCCAGCTATTGAGTGGCATGAATTGTAACAAATACTCATAAGCCTTTTTTTGCTGTGGAGAGAAACAAGACACTACAGTCTTTCAAATTAATTAGAAATTATCGTGGAGTTCATTGTTACCATAACAACTCAGAGAAAGATATCTTCTGATACACAGCGTTGATTCATCTGGTACAAACACAGAGCAAAAAATAAAACAGTTATGGAATGGTTACTGTTATCTGTCCTGTCAGTGATACTAACAAGATTTCAGAGCTTGCTTTACATCTGGAAATGTTTCTTAAGCTATCCCTTCATTTCTGCTAAGGACTCTCTTTCCTTCCATGCTTTTGCATTGTGGATTACATCCACGATAGAAGCCATGCAGTTAGTGTTACTGTCACACATTTCTGACAGCCTTTCTCAATGCATCTCTGAAATACATCTTGCTCTCAGACACTTAGTAAACCAAGAGACTTGAGAGTATTTAATTCAAGTTTACCACTAGTGATAATGTTAATTCCAAACTAATTTCACATGTCAATTTTCCATTAGTTTCCAATGTTATGTAGAGGAAATGCATTTTAAATTCAGGAGACAACGTTTACATGAGTTTAGCCCTCCTCTGGCTGTTTAGTCCTACAGCAGTCAATAAAAATGGAGCCTAGCGATTGCCAAACCATCTGTTGATGCCCTAGAAACAGAACATCCTAGCTTGAAACTGTACCCACTCCCAGTATTTCTTAAGTTCTTTCTTAAATCTTTTCAGGATGCTGAGGAGCAACTCTATCAGCTGCATAAACAATGACACCTTTGCTGGACTGAGCTCGGTGAGGCTTCTTTCTCTGTACGACAATCACATCAGCACCATCACACCTGGAGCCTTCAGCACATTAGTGTCTTTGTCTACAATGTAAGTTATCTTAAAATGTGAACGTTCTGGTGTTTTTGTTCCATACTTTCTTTACAAGGAGACAGCATTTGAGTTTCAAAATCAAAAGTCTTATTCCTATTTGGAAAACCTCATTTAAAGAAAGAAAACCCTATCCTGAAATCACAGGTTTGAAACCATCGGGTTATCATTCATAAAACCATCAGAACTGTTGCCAATTTGATGTTGCCAATTTCAGGCAGAATGACTGCATGTTTTGCCATGTTAGTGCAGTGCACCGGAGGGTTCATGTAAAGCAGCTTCTTCAGATTCAGAGCTGTGTAGCTTATCTTACACTTGAGCTCCCCAAAGCTTCATTAGTTTCAGTGGAGTAATTTTGTAACGGCAGCCTTCTTGGATTTCAGTCGAATAAGGTAAATATCAGAAGAAAACAAGTAGCTAATGCGTAGATTTTCAAAAGAGCCTAATAAGACAAAATACTCCAGCCCTGCTGAATGTGAATTTGAAATTTCTAATCTAAGCTTTTCTGGTAATTGTCTTATATTTCTCAGTACTTCTTTGAAGCAGTTCCATTGCTGTTAAAATATTCTTCTGTACTTCTTACAATGTGTCCATTTTAATAAAGTACAGATTGATAAATATGGAGAAAAAGTCTGCTCTTTGTTTCCAGCTGTGAATGTGGACCCTGATGTTGCTGTAAGTGGAAGTTGTCTGATTAATTCACTTCACACTGCCCTGAAAATAGACCCTAATTGTCCAATAAAAACAAACTATTGGAGCTATTGCATTTCAGGTTTTGAACCTAGATTTTGTTTTCATTTATTTTTTGTAGCCCCAAAAGCCCCCTTGAAGCTGGAGGACAAAGAAATAAAGACAACCAGATTATTTTTATTGACTGTTTTCAAGTCACGGGTCAAATCTAGTGGTAGTTACTGAAAGCTTGTTCTCTCAGTGCTGCAAGCAGTGCCTGCCTGCTTATTGCACGATTGCCTCTGTGTTTCCTTCATAGCTGTAACTCTGAATCAGTCTGTAAAGTCACTGCCTTGTTTGCACAGATGTGTCTTTGCCATATTTTGTTAGAAGATGCCCAGTTTCCTTTTTTCAGCTGCAGATGACGAATGTTAGAATTTATACCAAGAGAAGCTAAAGCTGCTCGTAATAAGACTGCATTGCTTTGGCCCTGGCTGAGTATCGTTGGTCATGGCAAGTTTCTACTGGTGTCTTGAAGAAAAGTTTTGTTCATTTTTACATTCTGTACATTTTTAGGTGATCCACGAACAGTACAGGCAGGAGGAGGTTTGCTTTTGACTTCTTGTGACACTGGGACATAACAGGGCATAATGATCTTTCACAAATAAATCCAAAATGCAAATGTGTTCATTTCCTAGAAGCACTCTATTGTAGGTAGTTATTTGAGATGACAACACTGTTGAAGATGTATACTATGACTGCTTTCCCCATTCAGCCCACACTTGCAAGTTAATTAGGATTTGCAATGACTCAACTCTGTATCTGCCAGTGGGAGCCAGAACCTACAAAATTTAACGTTTCTTTCCTTTTTTATCTTGGTGTATTTACAGCTCTTAAAAAAATATTGCTCCTTTTATTATTGCTTATTGTAGCAGCCTCACTGATACTATCAAAACATGGACAGCTCTGAAAATAATGTGCTAATGGTTTTCAGTAGTGGAAAAACATCGATTTTTTCCTCAGTAAATTACTGAGGAAAAAAATAGCAGTTCTTATTGTTACTAGTCAAAATATGTATTTAGCATCCTAATTGGAAGTGCACCTGCACTTTTGTATACGTGGTATTTGGTCATGTCTTTCAGTCCTTATAGTGTCAATTGGGCATGTTTGTAAGCAGAACTGCCTCTTCATGACTTAAGCATGCAACTGTTCTCTCATAAACTTTACTTGAATCCCAAGATGTATTCAGCCTAATTTCAACAATATCCAGACGCGTTTCAGCATGTTTTTCTAACAAGTCACCAGAATTGATGTAAAGGGTTAATATTCTATCCTTTGCAGTTTTTAACAGAGACGCTTGTAGTAGGATATGAATATTTCATTTCTCAAGACTTCTATTCACCCTTGATTTTGAAAATATGTTTGTGTCCTTGAGGAAGCACTTATGAATTTAATGTTAGTAAGACATCTTTGCTAAAAGCGTGATTGCTTTGCTTCTGTTACAGTAGTTAAATATTGCATGTGGGAACTCTGATTACTAATTATGAATTTTTAAAACAATTTTCCCAATGTTTGTGATAAGTTCACTTGAACAGCCAGATTCCAAGATAAAATTATGAAAAGAATTGGCTGTCCTAGACTTTCAGTTGCTTTTCAAGTCACGTAGGGGATCTCTTGTCCAATGTGACACTTCAGAGATCCTTAATCTCACAGTTTTGCCTTGGAAAGAGTATATATGTGCTCACGTCACCTTTATATTAAACAAAGAAGAAAGAGGCTGGTCTTCAGTTGGACAGAGGGTGAAAATCGAGTGCCACTAAAGTGGCAGTAGAACACGTGTGATTGTGACAAGATAAATCTTTAACATTTTTCCCTGTATTTATTTAACTTTCAGAACAACAGATTTATTTCTCCACTCATTTAATATGTTGCTTGGTTGCTAGGAAAAGTATAATCCAAATGTAAGCCAAGGATTTAATATTTTTAGTGATATGTTAACCTGTGTTTGCCAAGAAAAAAGGTGAGGGTTTGTGGATAGTTGCTGCTGCTCAGCTAATGGGCAGTAATACATGAAGTTAAAGAAACCTTTATAAAATGGGCATAATTACTATTCTGATGGGAGTGATCTGTAGGCTGACCATATGAATGTTTCTGCAAGTTTTTCCTTACTTTCTGAGCTGCATGTTTTCCAGTAACCTGATTATATATACCTGCTGCTTGTTTCCAATTGTGGGTGACTTCATTGTAAGGATTTGTGTCATGGAAGTTGTCCTGTGAATATGATCTCACTCATTTCCATCAGTGAAAGAAATGATGTTTGAAGCAATGGTTCACTTAGCTTTGGAGGTCTAAACTCTTGGTTTAAACACCCTTCATGCCAAAGTATGTCCGTATGGAAAGTACATGAGGTGCCCTGCATATGGACCCAATATGGATTAAAAAAAAAAACAAAAGGGAGAATAATTCAGAAAGAAAGAAACCAAAATTAGATGGATGCTTTTATTTCTGCATGTTCCAACTGAAAGCTTCTTCATAACCTCTTTATTTTTTCATCTTTATACAGTAAATTAGCCTTGCCACCAAATCCTAGTCAGTATGTAGTAGGTTGAGCATTCTTATTATCAAGCATTCAACTGAGTACTGTAGTCCCTGTTTCTCCTCTACAACACGTACAACAGTCTCTGCTGGCTCCCCATGTAATTACAGATGCAGAGCTCCTGGCTGCTGCAGTGATTGTAGTGTGCAGTGACTGGAGTGTGCTTTTCTGACACGGAGGGCAGCTGTAACTCACGTTTTGCTGATGTCATGTTGACCTAGGACCTACATCATTTAGGAATTTGTTTGGATTTGTTTTCTTGTTGCTGCACCTTAGCTGTGCCAGATGTTTTCACCTTCAGCACTACTGAATTCCAAAGGATTTGCTTGGTTGAAAACCTAATGTGATCTTGGCTACACATTTAGGTTTCCAAAAGTATGTTGCAAGTGAAGATTTCCAAGACCTTCAGCTACTGCACCTGTATTTGAAGTGTGTGTTTCTTTAGGAAACATTTTTTGTTTTAAGATACGATGTGCTATAGAGGAATTTCATGATAATCTATTGTTCTGTTCTGTTGAAATGAGAAGCCTTGGACATACGTATGATGTGAGAATTCCCTCAGCATTAGTTTGGACACTGCATTTTCCATACGTGAGGCTCTGACTGTTCATTTTTCTTCAATATGGAGTCCTAAACTCAGGCTATTGATTCTCTCTGTATTTGCGCAGAAAAAGAGTCAGCCTTCTCTTTTACCAGGACTGTCAGCCTCTTGCCTTCATTTTAAATTTAATTCTGAAACCCACACAAATAATATATATGAGTTTTGGTACAGAAAAAAAAAAAAAATCCAGGATTCTCAACTCTATTCTAACTAGCTTAGAAAGATCCTTGTTCAAAA
The DNA here is from genome assembly GCF_951394365.1 of Tetrao urogallus. NCBI lineage: Eukaryota > Metazoa > Chordata > Aves > Galliformes > Phasianidae > Tetrao > Tetrao urogallus. Next base: position 4,145,018 of record NC_136827.1, read on the forward strand.
TAAGTGTCACCTTACACTCCTTTCAAGAAACACAGGCTGTTAAGAAATGCATGTGAATAATTGCTTCTCTGTACCGATATCTATGTTACAGGTGTCCCACTGAGAAATGGCTGTGACATCTATGCTTTTGTGGCCTGACAAGAGAATGGATAGGGCTTTCTTTTTTCAAACACTGCTAAAACAAGCTGTGCTATAGATCCCTTCCTCTTAGAGAGGCTGTCGGTGTGTTTCTTTGTGTCCTGCACACCATAGTGCTGTAGCAAAGCTGAAGCTGTTTTGGAAGGATATTCTGGAGTGGTTGCAATTTGATACAGACCTCGTGAAGTCCAGAAAGCAGGAAATCGTGTGTTTTTCAGATAGTACTGAGCATAGAAGGGAAATTTCATAAGGAGTGGCCCAAGCTGACAGCGCTGCTTAATATACATCTATGTGTATATACGTATGTGAATGCAGGCAACCTTTATGCAACTATTTCTGTAAGCAACCCAAAAGAAGCTCCCACCCCACTGCACATGTGAGACAGTACTGTAGGTGTACGCTAAGCTTCTGTGTGGCATCAGCTGAAGTCACCCCTCTGAAGATGGTGCATATATGTGCCACTGTGTGAATTGAGTTTAGGCTTGAGTGTGGGCTATAGCTTGAGCTTAAATGCACTTGTGAGTAAAGCCCTGTTGGTGATGCAAGTGCATCTAAATAATAGATACAGCAGTAAGTACTTTGGTTTATAAACATATATTTATATGCATATATATTTTATTACAACCCTAATTCCTATCAAAACTGCATAGCATGTGCTCTGTCTGTAGAACAGAACAGGATCTCACAGAAACAGATGGCAGGAAAGAGTCTGGACGTGGAACCTGTCTTTTTTCACTATTTATTTAAGTATTTCTGTATGTTCTTTTTTTGATGCAATTATGTCTTGTTCCGTTTCAGCAATTTGCTGGCTAACTCCTTTAATTGTAACTGTCATTTGGCCTGGCTGGGAAAGTGGCTGAGGAAGAAGAGAATTGTCAGTGGAAATCCACGCTGCTTGAAACCCTTTTTCTTGAAGGATATTCCAATCCAAGATGTAGATACCCAGGATTTCACCTGTGAGGGTAAGAAAGTCCAGTCCAATTTGGTGTCTGTGGTAATATTGGCCCTGCGTCAGCGCCTCCCTGCCTATCAGGCAATAATCCATGGTGAACATTTCTGTTTAATGATGATGAAGACAGCCTTCTACAGCTGAAGATCACTGTTCCCTATCAGTTTACTTTCATTCTTGTTGTCCACATTCTGCATTTCCACTACCCTCACTTAAAGAACAATTTCATGAAAGACAAATGCTCTGATCTGTGTAATCTCAATATAACCCTAGCTCTTCCTCCCACTTCCTTATTCATGCACGTAGTTAAAATTCTTTGAAGCCTGTGGGAGTGATCTTTGATTGGAATTTATTCTGTATTTGGGGAACTGCTTGCTTTAACCGTTAGCAAATGAATGCAGGGAAATAATAAGAAAAAAATGTAGATAGTCCGTTAAAGACTCAGTGATGCTTAGTGCCTTGCTATGTCCATATGTTACAAATGAAAAAAGAAATTCCTTAAATGTCATTATTCTTCAGGTAGTTCTTACGATCAAGCAGAATTTAAGGAAAATAAGAAAAACTGACAGACGAATACACTGCTAACTAACTTGTAGGCTGTAGTTGCTTTAAGGCTCAGATGTGTTGGTACTCATACCTCTAAAGAGACTTTGAGAGTAATACGAGTTTCCTACTTGGAGCTGAAATGAACTTCTGCCCTAGTCAGGCAACCTGGCAGCAGGCCCAAACGCTTTGGACTCAGAGCACAAGGGAACCAAGTTTAGTCTTTATGGAATAATTAGCTTTTAGTTAGGAAAGTAAAAATCCTGGTCAATGAAATGACATTCCACACTTCAGAGCTTTCTCCATTGCACAGGCAGTGAAACAGCTGTGGTGAATGAAAGGTACGTGGTGGCAGGATGTGAAAAACACAATTCAGGGGAAAATGGAATATGCTGAATATGCAGAAAATACATTTTCTGCAGGTTTCCGAAAGGCTTTGAATTTTGTTTCCATCTGCAAAGCTCAACTAGAGAGAAAAAAAAGAAAAAAAAGAATCCCTGTTCTTTTGTAAACTAGTCATGCCTCTCCATCCCACTGAATACAAATGACTCCCTGCCCGTACATTTATGGGTAATTTTGTTATCTTGTAGCAGGAGTTCCACTCCTATTCTTTAATCTCAATGCTCATGGGTACATCCAGCAGGGAGAAGGAAGAAACAGATCAGTCTCAATTAGTCCTTGCATCAGTTTTTAACAACTGAAGGCACGTAATGACGGCTGACTGTGCTCTGGATTGCAGCCCTGTGTCTCGGCACTGGTCCACTCAGGCTGCCTGTACTCTCAAACAGTTGTGTGGTTCCCCTCACTGTCATCTACAGAATGTGCCACTAAGTGTTTTCTTCCATATACATCGTGATACTGTATTATGCATTAGCTTCATGTTTTGTAAAGCCTGTTGTTTTTGGGGAAAATCCATGCCTGAGTGTTCTTAACTTCAAAGACGTGGTTTGTTCTGCAGAACCTATTGTTCTTCCATTATGGGATTTAATCTGTTTATGGAACTTTGAATCCATTTTTGGAAAATGTAGATATTTTTATGTGTGCACAGATGGGCAGCCAGCAGTTGGAAGTATGCTGCTCAGTTTGTTGTTTGCCTGGTTGTTCCTGTCAAAAGCAATGAGATTTTCAATTCAAATGATAAATGAAGTGCCAGGCTGATGTTAGAAAATAAGAAATTAACGTCTAAAAATTGAATTTATAGAAAAGTCTTCCTTGAACAGAGTAGATCGTGAATGTCATCTATCTAGATGAGTTTGAGGATAACATGTTATCCATTTCACCATGTCCATCCTGGGGACAGGGGAAGGATTTAGGATTCACATAACTGATTTTACAGTATTTGAAAGATTACAGAGAAGTAGATATTGCTTGGGAGAAAATATATATGTAATATATTTATTTAAAAATGCGGCCATTCAATTTTTCAACTGTTGCTCTTGTTGCCTGAAGAACTTGTATGTTGATCCAAAGAGCATCTTCAAAATTCTGTGATGGTTAGCCTGGATTCAGGGATGTTCCTCACTGCTCCTTGTAAGAATCTGCTGTCAAAGTGCATCAGGCTGCGTTGAAAGCTGATTTCCCTTCTGAGCATCCCATTTCTCCTCTGCAGGTAACGATGAAAGCAGCTGCTTGCTTTCTCCTCCTTGTCCTTCCCAGTGTACCTGCATGGACTCGGTGGTACGCTGCAGCAACAAAGGGCTGCGAGTAATGCCCAAAGGAATTCCCAAAGATGTGACTGAGCTGTAAGTTACATTTCACGTGGCTCCTTTCATGAGAAGTTCGTGACATTACATTGTGGGGAAGCTTTGTGGGTCCTTTGGGGCTTTTACCTTTGACTTCAGTGACAGAGTGGCTGGTATTTTGTGTTGTGGTGCTTTCTGTACTTTTTAACTGTTGTTATTTTTATATTTATTTGTCCCTTGACCAACTGCATTGCTGTACAATGGGAACAGAGTTTATCTGTCCTTGCACTCATTAGTTCTTTGTTGGGAACAAGTGCATATATTAGTATCAAATGATTCCGTAGTGCTTCTGAGCTGCCTGAACTCACGATAGGCATTTTGAAAGGACGATGAAAATGTATTCCTGACTTACGCAGCTGTGAGCTAATTATCCTCTAAGGAGACAGAGAGGAGGAAAAAAATCTGCCATGTGATGGAAACAAACAATGAGTTTTCTCCAAGCCTCATGAAATGTCTAAAATAACTGATAATTAGATTACATTGTAAAGTAAACAAATCCTAGTTGAGAACTATCTTTCTAGGCTTCTTTTCAATTACTCCTTACTATTATACTGGATTTTGATTCTTTCCAAAGAAAGAAAATACCTTGGTGGCACTGCTTGGCTTAAACAGTTGGCAATGGAAATACAGAGCTTTTCTCCTATAGATACTTATTCGAATCTATCCCAGGTGAATTGTTCCTGAAGCTTTTTACAAGCTCATCAATATTTCTGTATGAATGTAGTTGGCTGAGTTAGTTGTTGTGTTCACTGAATTTTGTAATGGATGAAAATCATTTCTGCTTTACCCCATTCAGTAATGTGGCAACTGATGAGTGAAATACACATCCTTTTACTTCCTTTGCAGTTGAAGGGGGTTTGTCTGTTTTTAGCTATGTTGTAGTCAAATATAGGGCCTTGTTGCTTTAATGGGGAGTGGACTGAGAGTGTGTGTGGGAATTAAAAATAACGTGGATATTTTGTAGAGATTAATACATCCATGGGAACACTGGGTATGTTTGAAGTGGTTTGAATCCAAAGCCAAGTCCAGGCCTGTGTATTACTTTATATATTGTCATCCATGATAAAGAATCTATACAGTTTCTACTCTTTTCTTGTTCAGATCTTGTTCTTGTTCAAATATGACTTGCCAAGAATAAGATAGCACAGATTTTGCTTTGATTTCCACTGCCATTCTGAGGAATTTTTATCTTTAAATTTTGCATATTGGGTTTTACTGATACTATCCGATACGCTGACAACATAATTTTCACAAAAAGAGTGAAGCTAATCTCACATTTTTGAAAACTGCTACATTTCTTAAGCTATTTCTTTGGCAATTGAGGCAGTAGCCTGGAATTGAGCAGTTTGAGTTCATAGAGGCTTACATGACTGTCTTCTTCAGTTGGAGCCTCATGGCTATGCAAGCTTCTAGTTCTGTTTTCTGCTTTCAATCCAGAAATGTGTCAGCAGAACACAGTCAGCCATGGACAGGCTGGCTCAGAATTGTTCATGTTCTGCAAATACAATCTTGAATCTGTCCCAACTGTCTCCCAGTTCAATCCTGATCACTTTTCTCTCAACCAACATAAATTGAACTCCTTATATGTATCTATGCCAAAAAATGAGCTGCAGTTACTGAAGCAAAAAAATTTGTGAAAACAGTGAAAAGAAAATTTACAAAATGAAATAAAATCAGTCTTACTTGCCTTTCTTCTGCTTCCAGATTAGCATGCTAACCATAATCTAGAAGACAATGTATCAAGTTAATAGCGTGTAGTTTTTACTGTTCTCTATTTGAGAATTGTCATAATTGCTGTGGCAATCAACATCTCCTGTGGGACTCCACCTCTTGCCTCACTTTGAGGACCACAGCTATTTGGCAGACTGAACCCAATAACTGTCTGAACTCAGTGGTTAGTTTTGTTCAGTCAGTTTACACTCCTCACACCAAAATGCCCTCCTTCCCACAGCGCAGTCCCAGATCCCTTCAGCTGTGTCTAGAGGCTGAAGTATGTTGCCAAAGATTGTCACAGACACTAGGAACTGCACAGCACATGAGTTACCTGCTGCATCAGACATGATTTCACATGGCCAGGGAGAGCCATCACTCTCTCCAGGGCAAGGATGCCTTCGCCTTTCCCAACCAGTACAGCAGTCAGAGCTGCTCTGGGAGAGAAAAAACCTTCTCCATGTTACCTCAGCTCATTCTGCCTTTCTCCCCTTCTGCCATTCTCCCCTTCTGCACTGTCAGGCCAGCAACCTGCAGGCAGTGCATGGGCCCATGCCTCCCCCATAGCACAAAGCCACTAAGGACAGAGGTTGTGCCAAGGAGGGGACGCGGCATGAAGAGCCTCCTGTCCTCAAAGCCCGCAGCTCCCTTGTGGGTGGCCTGAAAGGTGATGGGATACAGGGGAGCTTTTCAGTGGGACTTTTATGAATGTGCCAGTCTGGCATTTATAAACTTCAATCTCTTACAAGGCACATTAGCTACAGTGTTTTCTATTAGACTGCAGTATGTTTTTATACAACATGATTAAAAAAAGAAAACACTGCCATGTATCTGGATAAACCAATCTGCTGAGGGTGAATACAACTTTCTCATGAAATCTTTTAAATTCTTTTAGAGGTCTTAAAATAACCTTGAAGCAGGAATTCTTTCCTTCTGTAAAACAGACATTAAATACCAGTGTGAAAAGATGTACGTAACTCTGACATGGTCAAGCAGGGAAAAGGTTATTTAACCTTTGCTGGGTTTCGTTTCACTGTGCTCAGCTGAAATGTTTGTGATATGGTGTATTGGAGATTTGGGCTCACCCCTTCCAGCTTCGTCCTGATTCTCTGTTCTGAATGTGGGCATCGACAGCAAATGGGAAATCCAGTATCTCCCTCCTGTTTAAAGCTGGGAGTGGCAGGAGATGTACCTGTGCTTGGTTAGCAGTCCCTTGGGAGCAGGGATTGCCTTGGCAGAGGATGCTTCCACACAGAACAGAACTGGGGAGACCACAGAGACTCCTGCCTTCTAAATGGATGACAGTACAAGAAATCTGTATTTCCCAGAGCTTCTTTCCCAGAACTCATCATCATGGGGTGTTCAGCTTCCTAGGAATAGGGAAATACCGTATTGTTTCTTCCAGACTCCTTTCATAAATACATATACACATACTGCCTGCATTTTTTTCCTACTGTTTAGTTGCTCTGAAGAGAAGCTTTCATTCCTTGACCACGGCCACTTTTCTTGTCCAGCAGTTCAACACGTGTTTGTGCAGTGAGCTCGTTTGGAACTTAACCTCACTCCTGCTTTGTGTTCTAGGCTTTCTTCTCTTTTTCTCTCTTTTTTTAAAGTCTGTCTGAACTAAGTTTCCCATGCTCTTTTTCCATCTACATATTACTTCAGTGTGTGAGTGCTGGTCTTTTTTTCTGATAAACTCATGTTCTATTTCTAGTACAGTCTAATCTGACTAGATCCTATTCCTTTTATAGACCTACAGGAAGTAACAGTTTGCACTGAGGGAAAAAGCTGAAGGCAGTCATGTGGACAGTGTCATCTCTAGACCCAGTGTTGTCATGGCACTGTGCTGTATGAAAGCAGTGATGGGATTCTCAGACATCAACCATGCATCACTGCTCGTGATTTAGATTAATACATACTAATCTTTGCACTTGCTTTGAATGTTTCTCTCCTTACAAACTTCTCTCGTGCTTGTGTTTTTTCCTCGACATGCTTTGTTTCTTTGCCTGCAAGCCTGGTCAGTTCCTTTTTGCATTGCACTTTTCAGCAGAGGCTGAGTGGTGAGGAATCCATCCAACAGCCTTTCAACTCTTCCTTATTTGCCTCTGGGCTGCTGCCTGTTCCAGCAAAGCAGAGCTCTCCCACTTGAGGGAATGGATAGGTCTACAGAAGAATATTCTAGCTGTAGTTCAAATCTAGAACTAAAATCTGCAGCCATCTGTTTAGAACAGTTAAATAGATCAGCAGTCTCAAATGATATTTTGCATGAGTGAAGTTGGAGTGCATGTCAGAAAAGTGATTTTAGCATTAAGAGAATAAAGTTAAGTGTAACTTCAGGGCCTTCACTTATATCACAAACACGGTCACATTTCTGTGTGTCAACCATGTGGGTGGTGGTCTGACATATCAGTGCAGCAAAATCCAGAATCCAATTTTCCAAGCCTTTCTTAAGTGTAAGATCCAGACCCGTACCTGAATCAGTGCTTGAATTGCGTTTCTTCTCAGGAAACTGTAACTGAAACTCTTAAAATTCATGTTTTGCAGATGTGTGGTATCCTCACATATTTCATCTTTCACACCAGTTCTATTCAAGGCCACCTTTTTCAGGAAATAAAACTTGCATCAAAATGTTAGCGTACTGCATTCTGCATTAAAAGGTTTCAACGATAACTTTTAGAGCTGCATAAAATTGTCAAATCTCTCTCTTTTTTTTTAATATAACAATCTGTATTTGGATTAATATAACAATCTGTAATCGGAATATTCAAAGAAATTAAAGAAAAGGCTTTGTGCTGTGTCAGTTACTGCCTGATAATTGATTCCTCTCTCCAGTTTCTCCTTGTAGCACAGATTGCTGCTGTGAGCTCAGCTTTATGGCTCAATGGTCATTTCGGTAGAAAAAATGTCCAGGTAATTCAGATGGTTACATGATGCTTTTGTCATCTTTTATGCATAGCTCTAAATGTTTAATACACTAAGTCAGTGCTTGTGGAAGGTGCTGGGTGAGCCCCTGGAGGCTGTGAGCACTGGGCTCCAGGACCTGGTGTAGGTGGGGCAGGGGCGAGCAATGCTTGGCTGTACCCACAGCACCAGCCCTCCGGGTGCTAAACCTCCTAAAGGTTTCTGCCTTTAGTGCTCCTGTGAGTTTTTAGGAATCTTTTCTGACACATGGTTGGTGTTGTTCTGTAAGAACACGAGCACGTGTTTTGTGGAGTTTTTTCCTATTTTGGCTCTGGTAGTTACCTGTTGGCTACAAGTTGTTATTCAGACTGCAGGATTCTCAGCAGCATTCATGGGATAAAAAACAATTTCCAATCTGATACATTAAAGTGCAGACTTTAGAGACTTTAGGAAGCAAAGGAGGTTCTTCTGAATACTAGACAGCATGTCTGCATTAAGGCACTGACACCCACTCTTGACTCTGTCTCTCTGTATTAATAACTTGACTCTGTGTGTTAAAATTAGACATAATTTTTTTCATTCATGCCAGAATTTCTTTGCACACCAGATGTCATGTACATCATCTTACTTTGGCTAAGCATTAGAAACAATGAGAAATTACAACCTTTCCTCTACATTATCCCATTGTTTTGTTGGATTTGTTTTTTGTAACTTCCTCCATAGTTAGATGTACCCACAGAGAGTCTTGTTACTGGGCTTTGCCCCTACACTCTCAGGAATAATTCTGTTATTCACTAGATCCAGTTCCAGCCCTCTTGCTGTCCCTGTAGATCATCTTTAGCCAAGCCAAGGGCAGAGCTGTCACTCCGTATCTGTTCCTTGTTCTGATGGAGCCTTGCTTGTTGAGGATGGCAGTTCATCTGCTGCCATTGTGCTCTTCAAATACTGCAGCTCAGACCTTCCTGGCTCTTGGCATCTTCTTTTGTCTGTAAGGCTCTGGTTATTTCAAATCCATTACACTTAAGTACTTTCAAAATGAATGTCCGTTGCTTAGAAAATATTGCCCTCCTTTGTATAATGTAGCATAAGGTTTAATAGTGGGGAATTGATCTTCTGCATGCATGAAAAGTGTATGGTCAGTAATTTTTTAGTATACAGTTGTGTTCAGAAATTATACCATCAGTGTAAGTACTGCAGCTGTTTGCAAGCGCATTTATGTAACCATCAGATTGTCTGCAGTACAAATCCAGTGCTGTTCAAAGCAGATCTTCTGTAGGAGTTTAACTGCAGGAGCCGGCCTGTCTGTGTTAGTTGAAGGAGTGAAGCACTGGATTAAAATGCACACCATCAAATTTTGATTCTACAAAAAAGGAAAATAGTCAAAAAAAAAAAAAAAAAAAAAGAAAACCAGCTTTTAACACACCATTTAATATTGGGATCAACAACAGAATATCCTGAAAATCTATTTCTGAAGATTTCAATGCATTGCAAGAGTTGAGTCTCCTTCCCTAAATGAAAATCATATATTGCCTCCAAATATACAATGCATGACCTGCTTTTGATTTCCTTTGGAAATCCTTTGGATTGTACGTGTGGAATAAACACTGGAGACTTAACTTAACCTCATACATGACTACGGGATTTACAGACATTGTAGGATAAATGGGAAGGCACGGACTCTCAGCAGCAGCCCCATGCATCTATAGCAGACCACAACTGGGGAAATGAGACACCATTTGCCCTGCTAAATAGTAACATATGTGGTTAAACTCTGAGGATCTTCTGTGTAACAATCTATGGTGTGAATTTACACTACACCAAGCCACTTGATTTTCAAAATATTTTTTATCAAATTCAGTCAAAATTAGCAATGACTTTACACTTGCTGATTATGAATATCCATGGAAAGCGTGAATGTGGCATAACTAATCCACATCGTGGTTTGGGGTAACCTGCAGCAGCAGAATGGCCCTCTCTGCTTTGCAAGGGTGAACTGTTTGCTATAACAGCGGCACTCAATGTTTGTGATCTTTGTGAATGCTCAACAGGTTTTCATTAAGGAAGGATTTTGCTTTGTGTTAAAAATTCAAAAGCCCATAGTCCAGCTTGTCCAGCGGGGTCTGGGTCAGCTCCACCACGTGCTTCAATGTAACTATGTCTGTATGGGACTCTGTGCACAGACAAAACAGAAAACCGCAAGGCTGGGGACAGGAGAAAAGTGAGCTTTCCTCTTTACCCATTTCAGAGTGAGGATTTTCCCTTTTATGCTAGCAGGCTCCAGCATCCAGCAACTTGCAAGAAATTCTGCCTGGATAGCCCAGTTAAAAAGAGAGCTCAGGCAGCAAAAATGATGACAGGTCATTATATCAAAATTAAAGGGGAAAAATAAAACGTGACAGTTGCAAAATGTGTTATGTAAAAAATTCTGTTAGTGTTTATAGATTTTATTTTTAAACGATGTCAAATAAAAATAAAGCTTGTGGGAAACATTTCTTGGATTTCGTTTACATAAATATCTCTGTGTTGTTGCAGTTGGTGTAGGGAGGGAACATGCAGCACAGCAGTGATCTGTTCTTATTGTTGTTTACTCCAGTAAATGCAGAATAAGGAGGTCTGCTGCCAAAGACAAGGACATGGCGTGTGCGGGATGCACGTTCTTGCCGTGGGTGCTGGCTTATGCTCTGAGCAGGGAGTGCTCTGCTGTCTGTGGGCTCCATTTCCTGACCACGTGTGGTAACATTTCAAAGCGTACCACAGCAGTGGCAGCGGTCTGCCTGCCTCAGGAATAACGCCCTGACGTGTTCTGAGAGGAAACTGTTTGATGCTCAGTCCCCATCTGTGCATTCCTCCCACACGGCACTTTTGTGAAGGCCGATTTGTGGCCTGGTGATCGTGGCCTCAGGCAGCTTTGTGAAGGGCAATGCTGTGGCACATTTCTGTTGCAGTCTCATTACTTTGATAAGTACCAAAGATGCCCAGAGTAATAAACGTGGCATCAAAGTCACAGATATTTATGTTGACAGAGGAACAAGTGAAACTTTGTTCTACACAGAGACCTGGAAGCACAGCTCTTCCTGTCGGTGCGAGGGATGTTCAGGCACACGACACCTTTCCCCAGGTTCAGTCAGCACTCTGTAAAGGGCACAACCCACACAATCCTTCTCCCCTTACTTCTTCATTTGCTGTCTTAGGAGGACCAAGTGATCATTTCCCTTTGCTGTGGGCCATGTATCTTTTATTTGCTTCCAAGTTTTGAACAAAACCATCAGTAAGCTACCATCATGTTTTGCATATGGGATAATTCACTTACAAAGGAAAAGTTCTTACAGTTTCAAAGCAGTGAATCCAAGACAATTTTCTTAGCAACTGACTTTAATTTGTATTTTCTTCATTCATTATGCAGTCTGGGCGACCAGACTTGTTTTTAACATGTTTATGTAACTGTCAAATGTGACTTTTTTTTCCAGATACCTGGAAGGAAACCACCTGACTGCTGTGCCGAAGGGACTCTCCGCCTTCAGGCACCTGACACTGATGTAAGTACGTGGTTTCAATGTCAAGAAACATGGATGACTCTTTCTGCACTGTTTTGTAGATGGAACATGTAAAATTAGTGTTTAGGGGGAAAGAAAAAAAAAAACAAAACGCAGAAAACACAAACCTTCTGTAAATTGAATTGGAAAGGAATTTAGCTGTAGCAACTGCTGCCAGTGAATGTTCCTAAAGAGTGGAGAAAGAGCAAAATGAAATGACCAAGGGCACCATGGACCCTTCCCGTGCAGGAGCTTCCGGCATCTGCTACAGGATAAACCTCTGTGAATGTGCTGCTGTACCTCTTGTCAGATTTATCTGTGCAAAGCAGTAAAGGTCATTAACAGAGGAGACAGCATTAATTTGTTCTAGTTGACGCAGTATTTATAATGCTAAGGTAATGAAAATTTACATAGCTGTTTCTGCTATGAATACTCGTACAGATCGAGGCACAGCTAGAGTTCACTGAGTAAACTGTTCCCTGAAGTACACTGGAGCAAAATTTCTTAGCTGAAATATTTATCAGCTATTTATCAGCTAAAAAATCAGAATTTTTTTTCAATCACCTGTAGGTACTCAAGTCAAATGGGCAGAACAATAACAGGCATATATATATGTAAAATATAAAATATATATATAGGGAGTAGATATATATACACTGTACTTATAAATATATATATATTATATTTTATATAATACACATTATATAAAATATTTTATTTGGAAATATCTCTAGTTTTATTTTTCAAGGGAGAGCAACAACAAAATAAAATGTTCTATTTGAGCCTAAATGGCTATTTTGAAATGAACAATGCAATACCTTTTGTTTCTTGCTGAAGCAATGCAAACTCCTTTCCCATCTTTTATTTAGTCAATTTATTCCAAAGTGAGAATTCTTTTTACACAGGGTCGTTCTAGTAGCTGTCAATGTTAAGAGCATATGGAAATGGTATGCCTGTAATAAATTGAAAAGCAAACTGGTACAGCAGATATTCACCCATTCTTGTATCATCTATTAATTTGTCCTTCTTCTCTGAAAATTTTGCTTTTTTTGTTGTTGTCATTGATTTTGGAATGCTGTGTGCTAGAAATATGCCTTACTGAAGAGTCCTAGGCTTTTATTGAGAAAATGTTCTGATGTGACTTGCTTTTAGAGCTTAGTCCAAGTCGGTTAGAAAATATATCATTTGCTAATGTTTGACTTCTCCGTTGCCTCAATCATTTTGCTGTGAACATATTAGGTAACCTCCAAAAAAGACATGTATCTCTAAAGTCATACATATGAATGATATTTTCTTTATTCATTCCTTCAGTGATTTGAGCAACAACAGCATAAGTGTATTGGCCAATTATACCTTCAGCAACATGACCCAGTTATCAACACTGTAAGTAGCCCCATGTTTTTGAAATTTGAATTGCTTTTCAGATGCTATCCTAGATGTTAAACAGTTAGTATATTTCTTGTGACTCAAGCATGTGGCTTTGCATGCTTCTTCATTATTGAAGTAGCAGTGGAATGATCAAAGAAAATACAGTGTTGTAACTGTGTTCTCTCATTCTCACAGCATCTTGAGCTACAATAGACTTCGGTGCATTCCAGTCCATGCGTTCAATGGGCTCAGGTCTCTTAGAGTGCTGTAAGTATCACTTTTTCAGTGCAGCTGAGTTGCAGCTTATTAGGATGCTGTTGATGGCAGGGAGGTTTTCAATGAGCAGATGGCTTTCACTTGATTCAGTAGTCATAAATATTTTCATGCAATTAGCTTCAATGTACTTGTACTTAGGTGCAGTATGTTCAGTAATGACTAGAGCAGGTGAACACTAAACCTTGAAAAGAAGCAGTTCCATTTTTGCAGGATGAATGACTTTTCTCTGATAGGTCAGGGACAAGAACTATCCTGAGAACAGGCCTCCAAGAGGCTGCAGTGAGTCTGTCTCTTCTACTTCAAAAATGCTTGAGTATCTCACAGGAAAGGACTTATCTCTTTGCCTGTGAGAACCATTAATGTTTTAGAGTGTAAATTTACATTAGATGCAAGAGCAAATGCTAGTGGAAGAAGTTCCACCTCATGGTGACAGAAGTGTGGGTGCATTCCAAAATGTACACGTGTGCTTGCTTTCTTTGGAGATCTTTTTCTTCTCTCTTCTTTTCTGATGTAGCTGCATTCAGCAGCTTTTTGTGGATTGAGTGGATTGAGCAATCTGCTTACAGACTCCTCTGAAAGTTATCTTCTTTCCGTGGTCTTCGAGTGTTGGCTGTGGGCCTGTTCCTTACAGAAAGCAGCCCTCCGCTGCTTTTCTTAGGTATCTGCTAGAATAATTCCCACTTCTGTCTTCTTTTCCTGGTGTCCCAATCTGCCATCAGAAGCTCACCCCGAGTTCACTTTGCTTGGTTCTTTGTGTGGCTCTGTGACACCATGCACAGATACTGGGACAAGGTGGAGAAACCACCATCCTCCCCACTGCACAGCAAAACAAGTGGGTTATCATTACTTGTATGATAACCTGGAAGCAAAAAATTTAAATAGTTCATCTGTGATGAGATTATTTGGAGTGCCAGAGGGGAAAGATTTGAACACTACATGGCCTGCAGGAGTTGAGTAGTATGTCCCAAGAGCTTTGAAACTTCATATTCATGTTTTCTTTTTTTAAGTTAGGTTTCATTTGCATACAGAAGCTTCTGTGAATTTAAAGAGCAACGGCTGCTGTACATTGAATCCCAAAGTGTGGAATCAAGCTGTTAAGATGGGAGGTACCACAACTGGAGAAGATGTAGGGCAGTGCCCAGCAGGGCTCTGATACTGTGGTATAAGTGGTAAAATACATATCTAGGTTTCAGAGAGAGACAGATTTAGATTACCAGCTTTCATTGTTAAAAATCAAGAAAGAGATGTGATTTGGATTTGTTATTTTAAGTTTGGCTTGGAACTCTGATTTGTACTACTGCAATAGGATGGTCACATTTGAGCTGTTACATGAATCCTGAAATTCAGCCACATATGAATATATTTGGTTTCATGGCCAAATAAATTATTCCATATGGAGCTATCTTCTGGCTTGCTTCTTATATGCAAGCTAGCTTGATTAAAGCTAGCTTGGGATTCTCTACAACAAATTGGAGTGTAGATATACCCTGTCTCACTCTTTCCGATAGCTACAGTTTATCTTTTCACTTCCACTCTTGCAGACCACATATGGACAGAAACAAAGGGCATTATTTTGAGTATCAGCTGTAATCTTTTGGCTTTCTTAAATGATCTGCTAATCAAATTGCAAAATATCTTCCTTCTCCAAGGCAAAAGCCCTGCTTGTCTTGCACAGAGCAGCGTGAGTGAAATGAAGCCTGAATGGGAATCTCTGAATGCTCATTGCATTTGGAAGCCTCCAGATTGATTTGATTTATTATGGCTCACAAAATTCTGGTATCAGCTACAACTTTTGCCACATGTCATCTACATTGTTATTAAAAATCGATTCTCCAGAGGGAAAATGGGCTTCCGAGTGATAGAGTGCAATCTGTTACTGTCAGTTATTTATTATCCATATTCTCAAAAGAATGTAAAAGAGAAAACATCAGCAATACAATTTTCACATTTTAATTATTTTCTTTTTAATAAAAAGAATATAGATATCTGAGTCCCTTTGGCAGTGCTTGCCTTTGAAAGTTAACATGACCTTCTCATACAGACGTCAGTGTCTTCCAAATTCCTCATGTTTTCTTTACTTTTTGACTCTCTGTACTAAGTAAAATAAATACATATTTGAAAATCAGACTAATCATAGAGGTATGATGAAACTGATCTCTGAGTGATATCAGGTTCTGTCCTCTGTCTCTTACACTTTTCTGCACAAGTCCAGTTGAGAAAAGGGCAGAGTCAAAATGTTTATGTTTAAGCCTGAATATATATCAGTGTTTACATAATCACATCTTCAGTCTTTGCCTGGCTGATCCATAATAGCAGCCAGAGTGTGCTGAGGAGCAATTTCAACATTTACAATTTTATAATGTTTTTTTTTTAAAAAGGAAAAGTTTATATCAGAGTTTTTTTCCACCAAAACTATTGCAATGAAAATTTGTGACTTTCTTCTCCAAAACTAAAGAAGCTTAATATTAGTAGGTTTTAAAAGCTGAGAGATTGAAACAAGGGAATTATAAATGTTAGAATTTTCTGGTTGCACTGATTGTTTTTAATGTTTGACAGTGTTGTAACTTACAATATTTTGTCCCTGTTTAATTAGGAGGGAAAGTCCAAAAATAGAACTACTTTATCAGATCATGAAACAATTTTCCATGTTGTATTCATGGAAAAATTTCTAAATGAGCTACAAAATATTCTGCTAAAATGAGATGTTCCAGTTTTACTGAAAAATGATGAATTGTTTACTGCAGTTCAAGAGCGCACATTTATTTAGAAAAGTGCTGTAGTTCAGAGCTCACACAAACACAGTAATACATGTGATGAGAAAGCTGCTGCACATACTCTACAAACAAAACCTTGGAACCAATTTTTGCAATATACTTCTGTGTTGGATGTTGCACTGAATTGACCTAAGAGAAATAACAGTTGCCTTTGTTGTTGTTTGGGTTTTTGTGCATCACAGAATGACTGTTTGTAGCTATTCTGCAAGTTCAGCCAAGCTTTCAGCCAAATTACTGTCTTTACCAAGTAGATTGTTCTTTACTAAAAAAGTATGTCTACAGTTACCTAATGTTACCAGACAACAGGTTGGGAGTAGGGCTGGGGGACAGCAGGGGTTTTGTTATTGCTGTTGTGTGTTTTTTTTAAAGAACAAGGAACAAACAAACCAAAACAGAAATCCATAGAGATATGCTTAGTTGATTCCTTTATCTCAGGGCTCAGAAATAAATTAGATTACACAAAGAAGAAAGTTTTTGTTTGAGGAATTTGGGTGTTCTGAAAGGAGACCACCATCACCTTACATTCACACTCTTTTATTTACTGATGTTTAGACAAGGAGATAACTGGAAGTTGTGCCTGTGGGGGTGAATGCATGCATGCTTGTGCTTTAACTTTCCAAATGTTTGGGATTTTAATCAAGCTTTCGCTCAGGTATAAAAATATTTGTGTCATTGATCCAACTGGAAAAAAAGTCATTGTTCTGCTGAATTCTCCTGTCACTGTTTTGTACAGAGGTTCTTACAGCTTTTTAGCTGTAATTTATCATTTCAGTTTGGCTGTATAGGTGGAGGTATTGCTGACATCATTTTGTCATTAAAATGCTGTCAGTGGCATCCATGCAGCATACCTCAGTGTTTGAGGTATGTAGTGAAGCCCTTCATTAAACATGGGTTTATGGTTTTGATGTTTTTTACTTTCTTATAGATAAATGACTTTGTCATCCTTAAGCTTCTCTTGGAAAAGGATTCCAAGACATTTTGTTTAGGAAGGCAAATACACGCATTCACAGAATAAAGACAACTGGTATGATGTGAAGAGAAACTGAAGTTCTGCTCTCTGTTCAGAGGGCACTTGCACATCTTTAAGTATAAAACATCAGAACATAAGTTCTTTATAAGATTCTTATTTAAATCAAGGAGGGTGCATTGTTCTGATAATTTCTTGACCAGGCCCGATCTTTCATCCTCGTGCCAACATAAGTATATCAGAGCTGTTTGGGTACGGCTTTGCCATTGTTCATTCTGCTCAGAATTGGAGAACGTGCTTTATCTGGAGGTCCTGTGTGGAACTTCACATCCTTCCTGTTCCTGTTTGGATGAATTACTTGGAGATCCATCCTTAATTACACACACCAAGCATTATTAATGATAGGCAAGCTAGATCTGCTTAGCAGACATTCAGGATGATGGAAAGGGAAGCTTTTGGTACTCTCATGTCAAGAGCTGTAAGAAACATCCCAGCAGGACAACTGTGCTGCAGCTTTTGCTGTTTCATGCCCTGAACAATTTTGCATTAGAATAAGAAATAGAAACTGCAGCTGCAGTGAGCTGCTGGGAAATGTGATCATAGTAATATTGTTTGTGTCACATAGCTCACAGCCTCCATAGCAGGGCCCAGGCTTCCAGAATGCAGGGTAAGGGGCATCGTCACCTGGGGAGCGTGGCCTTCCTCACTGTGTGCGTGTTGGTGGAAGGCAGCATGGCAAGGTTACATTCATAAAAGTTCTAAACCATAAATCACATAGATCCTGATGAGGTTCATAGTGGTGTTAGGGTGCAGAAAGGAGAAAAGGATGCAAGAAGAGATGCTTTTATTTTCATTTGGGTTATTGTGTATTTCCATGGGCCCAGATATTTGGCTTTTTCACCATTTCAAGCATCTGTACTGTAAGAAAATTCAAGATCACCAGGCAAACTTGAGAACTTGAGGGAAATTGCTGCTACAAACCTGACACACATCAGATTTCTGTGTTCTGCCCTCTTCTGCCACATCTAGATCATATACGGTACTGGTACGTGCTGGGAAAGAGGATGTAAAGCATACAGGAGTTTGCTATCAGTGATGCAGGTTGGGGGAGAATCGTAAAAAAGAAAAAAAAAAAAAAATTGATGTGATTTTCCTTTGCAACTTCTCTGCCAACTTTTGTTTGAGAAAAGGCAATTGAGATCCAGTGACACTGACTCTATATGAGCTCTTCCTATTACTGTGTGAAGTATTAAGCTTCCAGGCAGTGACATAGGAAATAGAAAAGTTACCTAAATGTTACTGTACACTTTATTTTGCCAGATAATTATCTAGTAAGGCAGAGGATGAGCAGTTAAACAGTTGTTTGTATTTATGTAAAAGACGAAATTTTACATGATCTTCTCTGGTGCACTTTCTAGACAGTTATTGTATAACTGTCACCTCCAGCATCCGCTCCCCTCCTGCTATCTATCATAACCATCTATTCATGCTTGCCTGTGTAACATGCATAAATGTATTTCTTAGAAAAGAGAGTGTCTGCTGAAATTGTCCTGGGAGCAGCGGAGAACATTTTCACAAAGATCCTGAAAGCCTTGATAAGAAAATATGTGTTTATTTAGAATTAACGGTGCCCTAAAACAACTAATTTCACGTATTTTCACTGGTAACATAAATTTATTTGTCAAGCAGATTTTTAAAATACCAAAATACCAAAAACAAAAAAGGCATTTCCAACTATAAAAATGGAAAACTCGAATGTGAAAGTGCAGATGTATTCGCCCTCATGGATCCTTGCTCTCTCCTAGGGTTTCTCTGAAGTCAGTATTTAATTTAACTCTTGCATTTCTTATTTTCCCTCTTCTGTTTTCTTTGTGTTTCCAGCTAATGGGATTCTATAAAAGAATTACAGGTCTGTATGGGAGGGTCTGCTTGTCATCAATACACTTTTAATAGCATAGTGTATCACCTTTTTGATTTAAAACATTAGTCACCAACAGTTCTGATCTTGTCATTGTTTTAAATGTCAACATCTAGTAGCAGCATGGAAGCTTGTGAGTTGTGAAGCTTGTGAAAACTCACAAGGAAGGAAAATTATCATTCTTAAGCACGAATTCCCTCACTTCTGAGGAGCAGACCTGACTGTGGTTTGATACCTTCCTGCTTTTCCACTTCTAGGACGCTCCATGGGAATGATATTTCCAGTGTTCCCGAAGGTTCCTTCAACGATCTGGTGTCCCTGTCTCATCTGTAAGTACTTCTGTGTTCTTTAGTTTCAGACTTACAAAACACTACCATTATTACAAATTTGTGATTGTATGACTGTTCTGTTCTTCCTGCGTACTTTCCGTATGCTGCTCTGGATATTCACAGAGCAAATGTTCAAAGGAAATAAAATAAATATAGGAACCTGTTGTTATTAGTTACCAAAATATTTTCTTAAGGAAAGCCAAATGAGCAAATGTGACAATTTCCTCTTCAGTGGACTTTCAGGTTTTCTTTCAGCATTGTCTAAGAGAAATGCAGAGTGTGTTATGGTCTGAGACGGAGACAGGAAACCTCCCACAAAGAGCAAATATTAAGCAAATGTGAATACAGTGCTTAATAAGTGTCATATGTTTTGCATACTGAAATGTTGTCAGTATATGAATTTGATGAATCACTACCTCAGACTAATATTTAATCATAGGGAAATGGGTCAAATCACAGTATTAATACTTGTAATTTGTATAAAATAATTAAAAGTCATCAAAAGTTTCAGGTATTTCAAGAGATGATTTGGATTAGTGGAGTTCCAGGATCTTTTTAATCACAACTCAATTGATGAAAGACCTGTAAAAGACAAACAACTGTAATAGCTGTGAAACAAACCTGGAGTTTCACGGTCAGTGCCAAAATAGTGAACAGAAAATGTTTGCTGAGATAATGTGTGATATTACACAGGATACCTGTGCATGTGTACACTGAACATAGTTTTGTATCTGTTTCTTAAACTTTAAACATTCCCTCCAGAAAACTTACTGAACACAACAGCACTGTTATCCAGAAATTGTGCAAAACACAAATATTTACGGGATAGCAAATTTGTCCTTGGGCTGTGATTTCTGTGCAAGGCTTTCTATCTCAGTCTTTTTATAGAAAAGAAGAATAAACATATCTCAGATTGGTACAGACAGAAATAATATATGAGCAATTTAGGGAATTTCAGCTGAAACTGAGAAATAATTTCCTTGTTTTGAACTTACACCTTGGTGTCTAAGTCAAAGAAAATACTCATCTTGCATAAAATGTATTCCATTCTCATGTTCCCAGCATAGTAAAGTCATTTTCTGTGTTGTTTTGGAGTGAAAGTCTGACAGAGCCGAAGCCCTGAATCACCTTTCGGAATGCAGTGACACCTTGCATACAGGGAGTCTGGCTTCTGAGGGTATTTTTAGAATGTATGAGATAAACATATCGTGCCCCATTTGTTTGGACTTTCCTCAGGGTTCACTTTAAATGAAGTGCAGACACAATTTTCCTGGGTAAACCATTCACCTTGGGGAACGATAAAAACCTTTTTGGTCCAATACAGTTACTGCAGTCTGTCTGTTTAGATGTATGTGCTGCCAGAAATGTAAAACACACAAAACACAAATGAACAGTAATAAACAGGATCCATAAAATAAATAAGACCTGTCTGGGGTGTATTTTTGCACAGCTGAACAATTTAATTTTACAGGACAGTTGTGCTCTCCGGTTTCCTAAAGAGGATGCGGTGTGATGATCTGAAACTTTCAGCAACCGCAAGGATCTTGCTAGATGTCAGGCTTTTCACAAGCCAGAAAAGGCTGTGCTTATTCTAAGTCATACGGATTTGCAAATAAATTGTTTTTGAGTTCTCCTGATACCTAGATCTTTGAGTAGAAAGCATATGCTTGGAATAATTTTTAGATGGTATGAGAAGCTGCTACTCATCAAACTTGTAACTCCAGGAGAGCAAAACATGATGTTAAATGTAGCTGTATGGATGTGGGTAGGACAGGTATAAAGGAAGCTGACTACCAGGGTACCGAGCTGGGTATTATTCTAGAAGAGACAGAAGTATTGGTTTAATCGGTCTTTTGTAGAAGATTTTAAATGGTTTGCAATTGGAAAAACAAAACTGACATCTAGATACTTTAATCACTTTTTCCAGTGCTGTTTAAAGCTTAGATGATAACCTGAATTTCCTTTATGTTGTAAATATATTATCTGATTGTAGCTGTTATGACAAACTGTAACCTAAACCTCGCTAAAAACAGAGAAGAGTTTATATGTGATATTACCATAAACTGTTCTGTTTGAATTTACAACTTTATTTAGTTGAATCACATAATTAATTGTCTATTTAAGCCATGACTCTGCTGATTTGTTTAGTCCAGGGTAATGATAAAAATGTTTAAGTACTAGTGAAGAATCATGTACATTAGTATCTAAAAAGAACTCAAAATCTGCTGGAGCAAAACTGGGAACTTCTCAGTTAGGTCAGTTCCCACATACGCTATCCTCTCATCTCTGTCCATTTGGTGATATACACAGCTCTGTTACCAGTTCGATTTGCCAAATACTCCCATGCTCCAAGGATTTCTCAGAGAAGCTCTTCTTAATTGTGTACAGCAGATCTTTTTCTCAAACATGTTACTGCTAAACAGCTCAGATTCCTGATTCTGTTGAATCATCTTGCCTTTACTCATTAGCTGTGTTAGTTATCAAGAAATTAAATCAAATGAAATAAGCAGTCCTCCCATAGCAGTCTGTATCTTTGCATTATCTTAATTAGTTATACATAAAATAATAGAATGACTTAGTAGGGAGGGACCATAAAGACCATCTGCATCCAGCTCCAACCCCTTGCTGTTGCCACCCAAAATATCAAGCTGCCCAGGGCCCCATCCAGCGCAGCCCGAATGCCCCCTGGGATCTGGCACCCATAGCTTCTGTGGGCAGCCTGTGCCAATGCCTCACCGCTCTCTGAGTGTAAAATTCCCCCCTTAGCATCTAATCTAAATCTCCACTCTCTTATTCTAAAGCCAGTTTTCCTTGTCCTATCACTATCAGATTCATGTAAAATGTTGGTCTCCCTCCTGCCTTATAAGCTCCCCTCAAGTACTGGAAGGCCACAGTGAGGTCTCCCTGGAGCCTTCTCTTCTCCAAGCTAAACAAGCCCTTCAACCTTTCTTTGTAAGAGAGGCATCTCCTGTCCGCGGATTTTAATTGAATTTATTATAAGTTCAAAAAAGTTGGCTGAACAGAAATATTTGTGCCATGTTTTGAAAGTACTGCTGGAGATATTTTATTACAGCACAAGATACTTTTACCTTCTTCAGATAGTGTGGTAGAATGGGCAGAGAAATAGAGTGCATATGTCAGAGCACATGAATGAGAACACAATAATTTACAACAGATCTGAGGTATGGGAAAAAAATTAACAGAAAGATATGTGCAATCATTTCTGTAGTTGTACAGTAATGTTATTGGTAATCGGTTCTAGTGACTGTAGGGCAACTTTATTTCCAGTGTACTTTATGAAGATTAATTAACACAGGTAACTGGGCTTCAATTATCCTCCCACTGCTGTTTTTTACATTGCGCTTGCTGAATGATGAAGTTAATTTCTAGGTCCAAATTTCGCTGCTGTATTTTGTTTGACCTTGGACAGGCAAGCCGGTTGATTACAGTTACAGGGTCAAAAAGTCAAATGAGTAGTTTTTTTTCCCATAGTAAGCAATAGAATCACAGAAGGAATGGATAGATATTTTTTAATACTGTGCTTTAGTACACATTTAATTTTGATGAATGAGCCCTAGACAGAGTTTGAACCTATGAACCCTCATTATGAATCTGTCTAGGGCACAGTGGGTTCATTAGTCACTCCAATAGAAATGTATCAACAAACTTACTGAGGTTTTTATCGTAATACCCTGTCTGATATTTTTATTTGAAGGAAGATCATGTTTAAAATACCGTATTAAATATTGTTTTTAACATATGTAAAGTCTAAAACGCGATTTGAATTATTGGTTTCTTAAGTATCTTTCCCACGTGCTGATCTGTAACTATTTAGGTAATTATTTTCCTATTGCAGTTCAGTTGTTGCACAGTTAAAGCCTTTCAGCAAAATAAATGCAGTCTTCCAGCATACATTTCTTCACACGTCCAGAAATTGATAGTTTCTAGACTGAGATAGACTCATTGCTTAAAATGACACTTGAGAAAGAATAGTCTAAATGAGTCAAGACAGCACCTAAATTTAAGGTAAAAAGGGTTTTGTGTTTTTATTTTTTTTTCTTTTGAATGGATCTCCATTCATAATGGAAAAGTTTTGTGAATTATAATGGCGCTATTTGAACCCATCTGCTTCAACCATGCGACGTCACTCAAGAGATGCAGATGTGTTTTCAAAGCCATAAACAAGCTTCACAGACACCAGGTTGCAGTTTTGAAAATAGGGGTATCCTCTGTGTGCATAACTCATCCAGTGAGTCATCAGATCCGAACTAAATAACGCAGTTCACTGGCTCATGAAGGCCAAAGAGTAAAATAAAAGAAACCAACCTGTAAAATCCTGTGGATGTAATATATGTCTCTCAACATTTCTCAAGCACAAGTTTTTGAAAAGGTGATTTATTTGAAAAGTTGATCTGTTGTTAAGCAGTTATACAACCTCCTTAACTAACGATGGAAAGAAAGAAGAGGAGGAGGAATACTGGGGGAGATAATTCTAGGAGACTTTCTGAATATTCAGAAGATTTATTTCACACATTTTCAAATAAAGCATTCTGGTACAAATGTACTTCATTGAGATAAGGGATGTTATCTTTAATTGCAAACCCAAATAACTGCTGTTTGTTTGTTTTTTTACTACTAGGGCTCTAGGTACCAACCCTTTACACTGTGACTGCAACCTCCGCTGGCTTTCCGAGTGGGTGAAGGCAGGGTACAAAGAGCCAGGAATAGCCCGCTGCAGCGGGCCAGAAGCCATGGTGGACAGGCTGCTGCTCACAACACCAACTCACCACTTCCAGTGCAAAGGTAGGCACAAGCAAACTGTTGTTTCCTATTGCTTTTCCTAGCACACAACTCTTTATTTTTATATTCTTGCAAGCTGCTTGGCATTAAAGTGAGGAGGTGCTTGGCTTTCGTTTACTGAAGCATCAGACTGCATTCAAGTGGTGTTTTGAAGTGTTCTTCCACAGGGCTCAGTTAACTGCACCACAGGAAAGAAAAACAGCAAACCTCCAAAAAGTTAGTATTGCTGCTGTTGGCACCAGATTATGTAGGAGCAAATTAGCATAGAGGATATTGTGAGTTAGTTAAACAAATAAACTTATTTGCCTTCTACCTACCACAGACAACTTCGGTAAAATAGGAGACGTTTTAAAATATAGACTTCTCTAGTTTTTACGTACATACGTTTGAAAACTGAGAATTCAGATTGTTGTACTAAAGCAGATATTTACCAAAATAATATTTTTGTTTGAAGATACACAAACAACTTCATGTCCTCACCAGCTCTGTATCAGAAACTGTATATTATGGAAAATCTTTAATGTCTGAATTTAGTGTACTTTCAGGAGAGCGCGGAGGTGCAGCTGTTAGCAATTAGATGTAGTCATGGACAGGATTACTGTGCATTAGGGAGCAGTCAGTAAAAGATAAGGAGCACATTTTCTTGTGAAGAAAGTAAATAGTATATTGTTGAATATAGGGTAGGTAAGACTCATATTCTTATTGTAAAAGGAGCTTTGGAGGTTTGCACAGGTTGCCACCAAGTAGATGAATATCAGAGAATCACAGAGTATGCTGAGTTGGAAGGGACACACATCGCCCATCAAATGCAGCCTCTGCCTCCACACAGGACCACTCAAATTCGGCGGTAGCTCGGGGCCATGCCCACCGCCATGGGAGCTGTGCCCTGTCCACCGTACTCTGGGCAGAGCCTTTCCCTCACCCCCAAGCACCCCTCCCCTGACAGCCCCAGCCATTCCCTGGGCCCTGTCGCTGTCACACAGAGCAGAGCTCAGCGCTGCCCTCCGCTCCCCGTGAGGAGCCACCGCCGCCATGAAGGCTGCCCTCAGCCTGCTCTGCTCTGGGCTGAGCAAACCCAACGCTCTTGGCCACTCCTCACACACCGTGCCCACAGACCCTTCCACATCCTTGCAGCCCTCTTTGGGCCACTCTATAACTTTACATCCTTGTGTTGTGGCACTCAGACTGCACTCAGTGCTCGAGATGAGGGCACTCCAGCACAGTGCAGAGCAGGAAGGCATTTTCTTACTGTCCCACAGGCCGTCAGTCCAGTGTGTATTGTCAACATTGATTAATACTGATTACTTCAGAGGAAAGTTGAAGTATCGTCATAATGGACAATGCTGGAACAAACCAAGTGGTAGTCAAAGAAACTTCAGAATCTGCGTATCCACTAGTGGGTTTGGATCACTGGTTGCCAAGCCTGAGGTCAATTTTATGGCCTGTTACATGTATTTTTAATAACTGTAATCTTATAATTTAATTACTTTGAAATGTCTTTCTCAAAATTACCAGAACTCTGACTACAATCATCATAACTGCAGACTTTATAGTGGTCCCTAAAATGTGAAATGCAATTACTCCCTAAATGGTAAAAATACCAAATAATGTACTTGTTCACACTAAGTCAAATGAAGAAAATGATTGTGTAAAACAAGTTTAATGCAACAGGAGAAGGCCAATGAATTTTTCATTTTGAAAATGTCATGTATCAGTAATTAGATTCACTTTCTCTCTAAACATGCAGAAGATAAGTGAGTCCATGATTCTGACTGTTAAAACAGCTGTATCGTTTTTATATAAATATTAGTTAGGTCCTCCAGCAAAATGTTGGGCTTTCTACTGGCCTAGCTGTCTCCATTGCTGGCTTTATCTCAATATGAAAAGAGAAAAAAAAAGTTGTTTCAGAGGCAGTCTTTGTACAGGCAGATGTTGTTGATGGTCTGATTGAGTTTCAGTATACTCCAAGAAGCTCCACGCCCTAGTAAAATTCACCCTTTTTCAACACAGTGCATGTATTTTGAAAAGCAATGCACGATTTTGTAATCTGATGGTAACTGAACCTATTTCCCATGTGCACATTTAATATTGTACTCCTCATGCTGTTCCACTGGGACATGAATGATGTTCATTAGTGGTAAAGTGACAAAATTTATTACAGTGTGAAGCGCACACTTACCCTTAGCCTGGAGACATTTACCCTGCACCCCGTGACAGGGATGGTACATCCTCAGTTCATACTGCAGCTGCATGGTCTCTCAGCTACAGACGCTGAGCTGTAGCTGTGGCACAAGCTCGTGGCAGCAGAATGACACTATCTGTGGGATAACACGGATTGTCCAATAGTATGTCCATACTTCTGACTATGTAGATTCAGTCCTTTCCCCAGCATTGGTCAGGGGAGGCTCAGTGGTGGCTGAAATGTCACTCACTTCAAAAATGCCTGGGTCATTGCTGCAGGTGTCATCCCACACTGAGCTCAGGACCTCGATATGCTTGTACAAAGGTTGTACACAGATATCCTCTGTGGCTTCCAGTAGCTTTTAAATCTGTATATATACACATATAAGTAGTTTAGCAAATTCTTGTTAAAATCACGTTTTCAGTATGTGACTGAGCAGAAGGTTACGTCTCAGCAGAGCCAAGAAAATAAAAGCACGTCATGTGGAAGTCATGCAAACCCATCTCTGCTTTTTATTAAATTGCCCTCTTAGTGATGCAGTAGAGGAAAGGAATGTGCTAGACTGAGGGCATTTTTCTGTATGAATTTATAAACCAAATCCCCAAGGGCAAACTAACGAACTACTTAAGTGCTAGGAACTAACAGTGTTCTCATTAACTCCTATATTGATTAGCTTTGATCTGTGCCATAGGAATAACTGGAAAATGTATGTTTGTGTATTATAAAATAAATAAATAATGAGTTCTGGCTCAGTAACCTCCAAATCGAGTTGAAGATCAACATTGCTGTCTCTCCTGAACACCCTGCGCAGCCACCTGCATGCATTCTAGGAGGAGCCAAAGGGTAGCAGCTCACATTTGTTGCACTTCGCCAACAGTGTCAGAAATCCAAATGCTATTTCCTCTTCCTGTTCTAACTCCAAGTTAAAAATGCATGACATTTAGTTAGACATAAAACAACCCAAAGGTAGAAGAGGAAGACAAACTTTTTTTTTTTCATTTTTTGGATTTGTTACTTCTTGTTTATTTTTATATTATGATGCATTTTGCTCTGCAATTAACTGTGCTGCTTTTATTAGCCATGTTGACCCTGCCATCATTATGAGATCAGGATATAGCCTTTATACAGCAGGCACTTTTCAGCTGAGACTCCTTGGTACTGATTTCTCTGATGTTCTTAACCCCGTGTAGGTGCCATGCTGGTATTCAAAGTGAGTAATGTGGGTTTGCATCTCACAGAGGACAGGCCAAAGCAAATTCCTGACTGAAAGGGAGATCTTTTCATCTTTGATCTTTGTAGCCCTCTACAGCTCTACCTGCTCTCTAATGTCAGATGTAAGCTTATATTCTCCACTTTGAGGATGCATCACAACTTCCTCCTGCTTATCTCTTATCATTCAGTAACAGAAGGCCTGTGTCCACTCTGGATCACATGTGATTAATTTTAAGATATTTTAAAATGTATTACCTTAAAAATGAGATAAAGTTATGTTAGGTCCTTTACTGTCAAATATAATTGAAGCCCCTTCGAAGTGCTCAGCTTTATTTTCTATGTGTAAAAGCTGTTAACTCATTAATATTTGAAATTTAGCCACTAAAAAATCACCATTTTCTTAACCATAAACTTAGCAGTCTGAATTAACTTTCTGTAAGATATCAACAACAAAATATTTGTTGATTTAGTATTCCAAATTATTTGATATTGTTTTGGTTTGTGTTCAGCTTCCTGCTTGTGCACAAGTATCACCAATCTCTTTAAAAGTATGGCTAATTACGAGTTTAAAAAATGGGCATGCATATTTACCTGCATGCATTTACAGATTTGTGTGTTTAACATTGTTGCACTTTGCCAAGGTGTCTGAATGTTGGTGATCTTTCTTCCGGTTGGAACAGGAGGAAAATAAGTTTTAAACTCTATTAAAACTAAGGATGGTAGAAGACTTTGCACCTAAACAGTCCCATAAGCTTCTAACTGAATCTTTCTTACGCATGTTTTTCATTTCTACTGTTGCATCTGCACTTTCATTCTTGTTACCAGCCATAGAAATGACATGTTATAGTTCCCTAGGGATTGCTGTTGCAGAATTTCCAGCGCTAAGAGAAGGAAGAATTGCTGAAAGCCATATATATATAATCCCATTCTCTGGAGATTTCCAGTGTGTTTTTTCAGAGCTGATGTTTCCATGTGCAGGAGAATATAAGCAATGTTGAAAGTTACCCAGCTCTTGATTTAAGTACTTAAAATCTTCATAATCCCTGAGAATCCCTCATGCTGTTGTGTAACGTTGCACCCATAGCATGTGCATGTGTACCAATACAGGGTGAATGCTACATTAGGGAAAAATGTGAGCATGGAAAGTATTAATTTTGTAATCCAGTTCTCTCTTAATACACTGTATTTTGCCCTTCCAGAGCCAGCAGATATCAGTGTTGTGTCCAAGTGTAACCCCTGCCTCTCCAATCCATGTAAGAACAACGGGACATGCAGCAACGATCCAGTGGAGTTTTATCAGTGCACCTGCCCTTTTGGCTTCAAGGTATGACTACAAGTGAACTACATGAAAGGCAATAAAGTATCCTTCATCCCTTCTGCTTTTTAATTGTTGTACCATGAGAAGTCAATTGTACAGACAACTTAGTTCAACGGATGCCTTATTCAAACAGATTGTGTGTGACCTTTCAACTCTTCTCCAGATTTTTATCCTGTGTAATGGGAAAGGCATTTCTTTCTCCTTGTGCCATGACTGTACAGATGTACCATGACCAATATGCTCTAGCTGACCTTGCTTTGAGCATTACTAGATGATCTCCAGAGGTTCCTTCCAACCTTGGGCATTCTCTGGTTCTGTGATGTAGCCATCCATACGAAATGGCCAGTTGATATTATCTTCCTTTTCTTTATTTGCGAGCACCAAGATAGCTGTTTCATAGGCTGCCATGCTAAAGGGAATGCAGTTCAGATAAGAATCAAGGACAGTTTCATCCGCAATAACAGGGTGGGCTACTTGCTTGCTTGCATCCATCTCACACAGACTGATTAGCAGTAAAGTGGCAATTGATCAGAGATGTTGCTACAAGCTCAACTGTCTCTGACTTCTGAGTACTGTGTGTAGAGTGATCTGAAAATGTAGAATTCTGTAGGTGGAATTCTGTAGACGTAGTGTTGTGAGTGTGCAGTGTCCGTTTCTAGATAACAGATACGAAAATTGGAAAACCACATCATTGAGTAATGCCATTCCTTCAGTAGTGATATATAAATCCCTTTGTTAACACTGCACCATGAGAGCTTAAGGCTACCAAAAATTTTTTTCAGAATTGATTACTCTGGAAACCTAGCTCAATAGTAAGAAGCTGAGGGATTAAATGTAAGTAATAAACAAGGCATATGATTGTTCACAGGCTCTAGATGGGATGTTATGGGCAGAGAAATAGTTGCATCTTGTAAACTGTGATTTTATTTACCTTATTGGATATTTCTTACAGAGTCTTGGTTAGTTAAAGCAGATGTTCATAAAACAGAGTAATGAGAACTATAGAAAAGAAAGGTCATAACCAGACATATATAAGGAAAGCAGGCACAGATACCTTGGCGGACATTCCAAGTAGGATTTGGGAATTAGTTGGAGCTGATGATATCACCATTTCCCTTCTGTATCTACTCAGGGTACATTGCTGATCATAGACTCATTGTGGTGAATCCCTGAAACACTGGATGAGAGAAGATGTAAAGCTCATTGCTTTTTCATTCTAATGCCCCCATGTCTAGTACTCAAGAAAATACAAATTCTCTTAAAATGAAAAATCCATTGATAATTTCCTCTCCTTAAGAATCCTTCTACCTATTGGCATGTCAACCTGAAGTTTTTCCAGGACATTAAAAGACCACATTGTCAAACATTCATTTATCTAAAACTAACTAGTCAGTAACAATTGATTTGTCTTTATGATGGGGAAGCTGTGTCTGTTTAATCTCCGGAGGTTAACAGATTAATGGTCACTCTAATCTGATGTTTAACATGAACTAGGTTAAATTCTCCATATGCGGCTAAGCGACTCCTAGGATAACTTCAAAAGTAAGTTTTCTAAACTATCAGGAAAATACATAAATCTTTGTTTATCTCTTACTCTGTAATGCACACATGCTGGAAGAGATGCTAGGGTTATTCAGAGTAGAATTGTGTTGGTTAGGAGAATATCTTTCCTTTGCCCTTATTTTATCTGTTTTATATATTCCTGTATTAGCAAATCCACTAGTATACATGCATTTGTATTAATAGAAGACATGTTTATAAAGGAAGGATTTATTGGCAAAGAATAATCAAGAATAATCCTCTAGTTTTATTAGCAGTAATTTTCTAATGTACATTAGACCTCAGTACATCATTTTACTTAGAAAGGTTTTGATAAACTCTTGAACTCGGTTTAAACATCTCATAGGGCATCCAACTTTTCTCCTCTCTCATGCACTTTCTTAGGTGACGTGCAGTGTGTGAATGCAAAACCCAAAACCACTTGTGTTTGCAAGCACCAGGTTATCATCCAAGCATGGCATGGAGCAAACAGACCCAGGCATGGCACTTAGCATGGAGTTTAAAAATAGAGACTGGATAACAGCATGGGGAGAATCAGGGGAAATTTAATAAGCAGAAATGAACTCTTTGTCTTTACCACAGGTTTTTGAGTAAAAATGAAATCTGACAGGTCCAAATGCAAACCATATGAAAGGAGCACTCTATCTACCACGCAGTTCTCCACCAGAGATTCATGCTAATTCAATAACAATACCTTGCTTCCTTCTCACCAGCCAGCAGCAAACAACTCTCTCCATCTGGAAGCCATTTCCCAAACCTTGATAAATTGCCCTAAATCTGCCCTCTCAGCATTTGTTTTTCCTTGTTTGATGTAGACTTTTAAAAAATCCTGTGTGGAGGAGTTTATATCAATAATGTGAAAAACCCACCTTTTTTTTTTCTTTTTTCCAAATGTAAACTCATTCAAATAAGATAAAGGCTTTAAATGTTCTCTGGGAAGGGATAGATAGCTACAGACTGTTCTCTGGGGTTCCTATCCTCATACTTCAAGCCTTCAGAAAAAAACAGTTGGCCAGCTAGCAGTAAGCAGCTCGAGCAATCAGATACCAAACGAGTGCTTGATGGGGTCAGGAACTTCGGCCATTTACAGGGATAGCAAATTGGACAGTGCAATTTTTTTTTACTATTACACCGAAGATGGTCTGATCTCTTACTTTTCATGAGCACAAAAATGTTTTTCCTACTGAATGCATACTTTATGGGGCTTGTAGCACTGTGTAATGCTGCCTGTGATAGGTGTGAGTGAACGTCAAAGGGAGGTAACTGATGAGGAGCTGAGAGGCCAGTGGCCAGGTGGTTCCATCTGATGAGGACAGAAGGAACCGTCTGCTTTCTTAGGAATGGGGCTGGCTATAGATAAGCCATGGTTGAACAGTGTTTTTGCAGTTCTCCTTTGGGGACAGAGCCCCAGAGCTAGTAGGAGAGTGCCACATGAGGTGAGTGTGGGCTGTGCCACCTGGAGCCCCGGGGTGCTCTGGCAGGAAACGTCTGTTTGTGTTACCAAACCTGTGTTTTCAGATTAAACGCAGGTGTAGGTGTAATTATCCAGTGTTGTGTTGTTTGTTTTTTTTTTTTTTCCTCTCCATAGCATTCTTTGAATGATTATTTAAATAATGTGTGTGGTTTAGATTGTGTAGTATGATTACAGGTGGAGAAGTGAAGCTTACTTTTGCTTTGAATTCTGCTGGCCATCTGCACCATGAGTGCATGTGTGCAGCTGGTGAATAGATAGCAGCACTGTGCTAATTCATTATCCTACAGCATGTAGTTTTTCTGTAACTTTACTGATATTGTCAAGTATATGCATGTCAGAATTCAACAGAGTAATCAAACCTGTAATCAATGAGCCATTGAGAAAGGATTTACTTGAATAGCTATAGTAAAACCTAAGGTGAGCAAAACAAATGTAGTGCTTTGCCACTGTACTCAGGAAATACTCTTTGGGTTTGTTGTTTTGTTGTTTTTGTGGTTTTTTTTTTTAACTATTATTTTGGTGGAGAGGCTGATTTTTATGTTTTTCACACTTGTTTTCTTAAAATGTTGGTAACAACAAATGAAGGAAAGATGTTTCTATTCTTCAAGATAGAATAATTAGTAGAAATGGGGAATGAGAGTTAAAAATACATCTGTGTTTTATCTGAAATGAAAAAACTTTGTCAACGTGGAACATGCCATGAATTGCCTACCCAGGCATTGCCACAGCCTCTTTGGTTACTCAGATAAATGGGAGCCTGAGCTGCTGGGATGCAGAGATTTTTGTCGTCTCTGGCTTCTGGTATTGCTGACAGCTGTCTGAAAT
This sequence comes from Tetrao urogallus, assembly GCF_951394365.1. Taxonomy (NCBI): domain Eukaryota; kingdom Metazoa; phylum Chordata; class Aves; order Galliformes; family Phasianidae; genus Tetrao; species Tetrao urogallus. The sequence continues at coordinate 4,177,537 of NC_136827.1, forward strand.
GGAAAGTGAGGAGACGTAAAATCAGTATTTCACATGGTCCACACTTTGGGCAACAGATGCTGGTGTGTCTGTGGTAGGGCTGATGTAAATTTCGCCCAGCTCTCTTCCTTGGTGAGTTCAGCCAGTGTCCTGGCTTCTCAAGCAGCACTGCAGTATCCTGAGGGTTCAACCAATTTCTCCAGTCATCCAGAGTGACAGATACAATTGGAAAAATTCTGGGTAAAGCTCTTGGGCTTTGGAGAGACAATATGCTTTGCAGCCAGACTCTTGTGGTGGGAGGCATTACAGCGAAGCCAGAATGATAGTGAGGAAGCTGGCTCCAAACTTCTGCTAGGAATTTGGCTCTTCTTCCCTCCAACCCTCCGCGCCAAGATTTTGTCCCTGAAAACAGGGTTAGAAATTGAGAATCTCAGAGCAGAAGAGTGTCTGTGGGATACGTGAGATTTGTGTCTGTCACATGTTGTATGCAGATAAGACTGAGGTGCCAGGAGACAGATGTAGCCAGGCAGAAGCTCTGACTGCTCAGCACAGGGCTGATAGGTAGATAACATCATTGCAGACCTCTCATATTATTAGCATGGGCTCAGTGCTGCTCTGGCCATGTCATTCTCTCTTGAGGGTGCACATGTCCTGCATTTGCTTGGAGTGTGGGCAAGCAAAGTTTGCTGTACTTGTTCTTCACCCTGTTGACGTTATGTGAATAACCTCTTGGAGACCAAGGATAATGACTGTTTTAGTAATAACATAGAATGGGTTTTAAAATGTAGATATCATATGTTATTTCATGTCCGGCTGTTCTGAGAAGCTCTTACACCACAAGGCTGAGGCAGTGCAAGTTTTTTCCAGCGGGCCAGTTTCTCAGTAATGCTGATTTGGTTGGGGTTTTATGAAACTAACTGAGTGGAGGGTTTGGCTACTGATGCATGCCAGCTGTGTGAGAGTCCATGTCAGCCCTTGTTTGTTAGGCTAACATTGCTTGGAAATGTATCTTCTTGCTTTTGTTTCTTTAGAGCTATTGTCATATAACTCCCCATATACATCATTCAGTGCACAGATTAAAAACCACGAGTTGCAATTGCATATGAAAGGAAAATTGGAAGGAACTCATAAACCAGCCTGCCCTCATCCATGTGGGATGGGAGAGCAAACATCTTTGCCTTCACGTATTGCTCAGTCCTGGCTTTCTTATTTCCCAATGTCAGGGCTGGGAGGACAGACGTAGGAATGTAAGCTCAGTGCCAAGTTTTCATATGAAGAAATCAACATGGCACAATACTGTTTTTGTGAGCTGATTCTGCATTGAACTCTCATTGTGATAATTTTGCCGGGAGCGCGTGTTTGTGTGCTCTGAGGTATTCTGCTTTTTATTTGTTTGTTCAAACCATATTTAAAATACTTCCTAACGAATGTTGAAGAAGCATTTTTCACTCGTAGTAAAATAATGCAGGAAGCCCTTGGGGATGTGAGGCAATGGGTGGCCATGTAAAATGAGTAGACCTGTATTTATGTATGAATTTTCAGGGCAAGGACCAGTGTCAGCAGTGGGTGGCTGTAATCTCATCTAATGCTCCCTGGGGGTATGGGGGGAAAAACAGCAGAAATAGCAGTATTTTCCTGTGTGCTTCCTCCTTAAAACTTGCTGTGCATCAGACTTGTGTTTCTTTCTGTTTGCCCTTGCTATTTTAGTAGGTTTAAAGAGAATGGAGATATGCAGATATGCATCCAGAAGAGCATAAAAATGAAAGGCTTAAGGAGGGATTACTGCCTGGCTGAAGGCGGCGAGGCATGCTTACACCCACCGCGAGCCCCGTAAAAAATGTAATAATGCATTCTGGCATGCCCTAATGAGGGCTCTTAATAATAAAGCCAACTCTAAAGAAGTATTTCCATTTGTGTTAGGGCAGCAAGAAAGCAGATGTTGAGCAGCTTCAGGCATTCCCTTTGCTTATTCAGGAGAAGGAGCTAAGCAGTGAAGTTAAGCTGAATTGTAAGCCATACCCACCAGTGGGCATCATCATTTTCATTCCCTTGGCAGTGAGGACTATTCCTCCCACTTTGTTTTTACTATTGCTTTTTTGATGTAGTACAAAATATCATGAGAGACCACGCTTTCAGTTAATCTTTTCCCAGGGTACAGAACTTTTTATTGGCTTTTAGGCTAGATTTTAGGCTCTTCTTATGTTTGCCTGGTCCTGTTACACTAAATAACAGTTTTTCCTCCTCTGTGGCTTGCCTGTCATTCAGGTGATTACTGGTTCCTATAACTTTGCTTAATCAAGGTCTCTTTAACCAGCTCTCGATCTTCAGCATCCCGCAATTTTTCCACATAATTGAATCAGTTGAAGTAGTTGGTCACAGCTGAAAATCCTTACTGTTGGATTTCCCTGTGATTGTCTGCCACCTGTCATCCTTTAGGCTTTCTTGAGGTTGGCCGTAGTAAAGATGTGCCCTTTGGGTTTCTTTTGTTTCCAGAGAACATGAACAGAGGTTGCCCTGCCAGACTGCTTGCCCTTTGGGAATGATGGGATTGGTGAAATTCCTGTAAGCAGGCAAAGATGAAAAGAAAACTTTGTTTATAAAGTAAGAGTAAACTCTTTCTTGTTAATTGAAATGATATAAATACCAGACTAGCTAGAGAATGATTTCTGTGTAGGGATAAGTGTGCTGCTGCTGCTAAAGTCAGCACAGAGCTGTGTGCTCTTGGTTCCTTCCAGCCAGTGCAGGGCAGCAATTATCCCTGCAGCCTGGGAGTTCCTTCCCTGAGCTTCTGAGAGCCTCTGGAGTATGTGCTAGACATGATACTGCTCATTTCCATGGTGGGTGTGTTTGATTTCTTTAGTTATCTGAAAAAAAATTGTTTGCATATTTGTTTGCGTTAGAAAACATTTTCTTCTCTCTGTTAGCATTAGTTCAGTCCACTCTCATAATTTGATTTATGGTTTGGTTTATTCCAGACAGGGTTGCTGGTACTTGTGGATGGGCATTCCTTGTAGGGGAAGCCTTACACAGCTTTCACAAGAAAAACAGATTACAGAAATAAAAGGTCTCATACTGAAATACCACTACAGAATTGTCCCACACCAAAATGCTGCATCCTGGAAAGACAGGAGAAATCTTTGCTGGTGTTTCACTATGTGACTGTGGCTCTTCAATCATCTTTCTTTATTTCAGAAATTTACTGAGTGGTTTGGGGAGGTATTTTAATCACGTGAGCCCTTCCTCACTGTAGGTTTCCTTGAGTTTCTGCATGTGATGTGCTCCTCATCTCTCAGACACGTTCTGTATTCAGTTTCTTAAAAGTTAAGCACAGGTCCATTGCCTTGAGTAATAAGTTTAAAATACAATTACTGCATTTTCTTTAATTCCCTATTTCTTATTAATATGGACTGTGTTTTTTATACAAATGCTTGGTTTTTATAGCTCTATATCCAGAGTTCATGTTCACTGGCTTTTGATAGCCTGAGAAGAAGGATTTTATTGTCACTGCAAAGTGTTGTAAAATAAATAGGCCTTTTGGTTTTCTAAGGGTACTGAAAACACTGTTCTCTTTCATGCGCGTGCACAAATTTTCAGTGTTGATCATTCTCTTCTTCGTGTTCACATAGTGATCTGCATCAGACAGAGCTGATCTATCAACCTTGGAAGCTCTGGAGCACCTGCTCCATCCAGTTTTATACCTCTGGACTAAGTTCAGATATGTGCTATGTGAATCAGCTCTGTGATAGATTGATGACATATCTTTTGTCATTGATTGAAAACCCAAAAGACCATTGAAACCCAAATGTCAACGTTAGGAGAGATTTAGAAGGACAATCAGAATTTACATCAAAATTTGCAAAATAAACCTCAGATGTCCACTGAGAATGAGCATTGGTAATTTTCGGAGAAGAGCCAGAGCTTTTAAAAAATAATATGATGAATCCTTGCACTTTGACTTTGACAGGCATACTCTCAATTACTAGCTATTGAGGTAATGGGAAGTGTATTATATTCTGGAGGATCATAAATCTTACTGATTTAAATAAAATGAGGCTTAAGAGAGCAGAGTTCGCCTAATTTGCTATAAATTGACGATTGTGATTTATTAACAAGGACAAGGAAGTCACTAAGAAGTGCTGTTGCCATGCCCAATTGTTTAATCAGGTGCCAGATGAAGCTAGACTGGCAAGGATGATAACTATACAGTACTGAGGATGATGGGATATAAGTAACCATTATCTGTATATTTACTTCAGATATTAATGCTGGGAAAGTTTTCAGAGGCAGTTAAATCAGCCAAATGGTGGGAGATGCAGCAACAAAAGTAATATCAGTATCTCTTCTATTATCTAACTTCAGTATAATGTAGCAAATGCTGTTTTTCACAATGCTTGCGGACAGTGTTTGGATTTGTCATGTTTCTGTGTCAATGTGTAAGATTAGCTGTACAGAAACAGTAATGAATTTAGGAAAAAAATAATTGTGTAAATAAATTCAAATTTTTTTTTTTTTTTTTTTCAAGATCAGAAATGGGTAAAATGTATTAATTTTTCAAGTTAAATTGATTGACTTGGAAACAGCAAATGCAAGAAGGGGCATTTTTATTACCCTATTGTGACAGAAGAATACAGAGAAATAGTAAATTCATAACCACTGTGAGTATGCTAAGCTAGAGGCATCTGCGGGGTGGATGTCTGTAGCAAGGTCTGCATTCAGAAAGGAGAGTCGTAACCTCTCTGCAAACAACAGATGATCAAAATCTTTCTACTTCCACCTGGCAATCTAAGAGCAGTCTGATCCAAAATTACTGTGATATTACCCGTGTTTTGCCAAATAATTTGTATATGTGCCTAAGCAGATGGACCTAACATACACCCTGCCAGCTCTTGTAGCTGCTTGACCTTGCCAATGAGCGTCATCTGCATCTTTTCCAGATTGAGGCTTAGCCATTACATTCGCAGCCAGGGAGAGCACAAATAAGGAAACAGTACCACCTGGATCAGTTGAAGAACTTCAGACTACTGTATGCAGATTATCACCGTGTAATGTCTACATATATCTTTATTTTAGTGAAATCAATTAGGAATCAGTTTCAAATGGTTTCATTGCTAAAATGGCAATAGTGTGAATCCCAGTGCTGAGTCCTTCCTAAGATACAGTTAAAGATGCCACTAGATAAAGACTGTAGCGTGAGTTTGTATCTTATTATGTAGCTGAATGCCATAACTTCAAGAGAGCCTTTTATTTCAATTTGCACTTTCTTAAGCATGAAAGAAGCAAAATTCAAGTCAAAAAGCTATTCTAGATTTTAAACTGAATTTTTTTGGTGTCTGTGTCTCCTACTCTTTCTGAGTGTTCTCCCCTCTCTCCTCTCATTGCGTTTCACCTCGTTCTTTTATACAAAGCACCAGGAATCAAGCCTTGCTTACATACCACATTTAGCCCCTCGTTCTGCTGTTAGACCTGTGTAGGTCTGAATGTCTGAACAAGTCCCACTGACCTATGCAGATGTCATTTCAATACTCAAACGGTCAATGTCAGGCTCTGTTAAGGCAGAACAAAGCTATGTATGTGGCTATGTGTCCATTCTTCTTCACAATATTCGCAATATTAAGAGGTTAACATTTTAAAGCGAGGAGATTCTTCAAGTTTAAATAGCGTTTCTGAATGCACACTCATAGAAGATGCTGTACATCTCAGTTTATCTTCTGTGAATTTTCCTTTTAAGCCCCTCATGAGGCACATTTATGTTATTTTTTCCCTTCAGTTAATGAGTACTTGTTAGCTTTTGTCCAGGACACCAATTGGACACGTGTATTAATGTTTGCATGGCAGAGTTGGGTAGGAATGTAAGGGATTAGGTTTGGCATACAGTATCTTTGTAGCTGGTCATTTTTTATTATTTCTTTCCCTAAAACTTTTAGCCGTACCTTGAGCATGGTACTTCAGTTGTTTGTGAAAATGTCCTGCTGCTTCATTTGGAGTCTCTATTAGCTATTTGGTCTTAGTCTAGCACTTCTACTAAACACGTGAATGCTGCCATCCGCTCTCTGCTTATACCATCTAAATAACACTCTACACTGTTAACAACTTAAATGAATTCCAGTATTTTTTCTTCTCCAGTTCTTTTTCCAGCATGCTTTAAAACATCAAAACCATTGAATAAGGCTGTCATTACCTGCAAAGAGGTGTCCCTATTCTCAGATGGCTGCAGCCAGGTAGCCTTGTGTCCACTTGTGGATGTCTCCTTCCTGGACTGCATCATGTTTGTAGTGCAGCCAGCAGCAAGAGCCTTCAGTTCCGGGGAGCTTCTGCCCCACACCTGTGGCACGCTGTGCTGCTGCCTCTGCTCTGTGCTGGCTGCCGTTAGAAGGGGTGAAGGATCACTCTGGAGTGGGCAGAGCTCAGGTCTGAATGAAGATTTCAGCCTGCACAAAGCTGTCAGCCATGAAAATTAATTTTAAAGAAGTCATTGCACCTGACTGAAATGGTATCAAGGTGCTTTTTGGTCATGTTATCCTTTGTTCTTTCTGCTGAGGTCCCAATTAGCTTTTGCTGCTACTTCTTGGGTGTTTTGCTGATCATGATGTAACGTTTTCCAGTACTGGGTACTTGTAAAGGTCAGAATTTGGCACAGCAGCAGCGAGCAACAGCTTGTACAGACACTGGTGCCCAGTATGGCTAATTGCTGCTGAGTGTGAAAGAGCTGACACTTTTCAAGCATGGTGGATAGTCTGTGCTCATTCACTGAAAATGCAGAGTTGGAGAAGCTCAGCTACAGCTTGAACCAGCTGAGGTACTTTAGAATTTAGAAGTCAGCTGGAATTGGAACATCTGTGTCTCTGTTCAGTGGCAGAAATCTTGTGTTTCACCACGCAATGCTTTCCTTTTTTATGAAAAATGAAGGGAATTCTATTAAGTGTTTTGGATCTGATGCTTTCCTATCAGATTAGATGAAAATTTATCACAGCTTAAGAAGCTAATTTCTAGAGAGAAATAAAATACTGCACCCAGAGGGACCTTCATCCTCTTGCTGTGGATTGCTGAGGCAGTCATGTTTTCTTTCCTGTCCTTGAAGCACAGGCTGTGCCTATACTTCTGGTTCAGGCTTTATTAAGAGGCTCTTCAGCCTTGAGGCAAACATACAATATTCTCATTTGTAAGAACACTTCTTTCTAGGGAATGTATTTCAAAGTGTTTTTTCCACTGCAGAAATAAATTAATTTAAGTGGTGTTTGACAGTGATTCCACTTTTCCAGGAAGAATGGCCTTTGTGTAAGTTGAGACTATGGAACTGCATTATTCCTTTGAAAGATGTTTCTAAAATATCTTTGGGCTCTCATGAGTAGTGACAGTCTCATGCAGAAACAGAATGGCCTTGCTGTGCTATAGATTTATTAGTACCAATTTTTTCTGCAGATTCTCTGCTTTTGGAATCCTTTGGTTATCATAATCTCCAGTGTTAGAGAAATTGCAGTTGTTTTGTGGGCTCTCAAAGTGCTACTGATAAAATCAACTGAGGGAAGAAGATCCTCAGTGAAGGATTAGGTGGCATTTGCTCATTTATTAGCGTGAGTAAACTGACTCAGAGACTCTTAATTTTCCGAAAGCCAGATAGCAAGTTAGTGTTGTAATTAAGTCTGATTCAGCAACACATTCTGTTTGGTTTCTGTGATGCTTGAGGCCAATAATTCAGCCAAGTTCAGCAAAGAAATGAGAGCCTAGTCCAAGTCATCACAAATTTCATGTGTCAGTGAGAGACTGAAAATGTCTTGCTCTCATTTTAACATTTATTACATTTTTACAAGAATATTCAAGATAATCTGAAAAACTACCACAGAAATGATGGGAACTGTTTTATACAGTGTTCAACTGCGTTATTAACCTTTAGAAAAAAATGAATGCTGTGATTTCTGCTTTACTTCTTGCTTCGTTTATCTGCACAGGATTTAATATCTTAATGGTGGAGAGCTCATATGAAACAGAAGTGGCTGATGTTAATGAAGTATCATAAACTGATCCGTTCTTCAGGGATGCAATCTGACAAATACAAAAGGTTGCACCTTCCAGCTCCGTGAGGATGGCTCAGTGAAGTTAGCACACACAGATGGACGGACGCAGGCGCTGGTGCAGCGGGGCGGCAGCAGATCAGGGCTAATGCTGCGTGGCTCATGGCTGCCAAGTGCTGTGGGCCGGATGGTGCCAAAATAAAACCTGCGTGAGCTTCCCTTGACGCTTCCCAAATCTTCCCTGAGACATTGGGGGGCTCGGGGTTTCAAATGGAGAAGCACAGGCTGCTTGGCAAATGCAGTCCAAATGAAGCAGAACCTTCCTCTGCAAGGTCTTTGCGTGCAGCCTGCACGGCTGCAGTTGGGGAATGAACTTGCAGTGAGGCAGGGGATTAGCCAGGTACTTCTGTTGTTGTTCGGAAGTGTTTCTCTTCTGATTTAACCAGGCAAAAGGATGTCCCTGTTTCTTTGTATTTACACAAATTTTAAAATGCAAAGCTTATCTCTCTGGGGAGTGCTGGGAGGAAGTGGTGGTCGACACAGAAAATACAGTTTCTTCTACCATTTCTGTAACAAAGCCCCTCTGTGCTGTTGGACAAAGGTATAATTACTGTCTATTGCATTTTTTCTCGCGGTGAGTGGCAGTATGTCCTGCCCAACAGAATACTAAAGATTTCAGTAGTATCTGGGGAACTGAACTGCATGCGACATGGGGAGCCTGGCACTGTATGTGGACAGACCTGAGCAAATGAACTCTATAGAGCAGTTCATGGTTCGCACTTAGTGGCTGTTGTGGTTTTGTTGTTTTTATGGGGCTTAATGAGGCTGTACCAATTTCAAAATGAGCGCTCCAGAGACAAGATGGCTGCTATAATAATACTGAACAGAAAGCATGCACGGAAAATGAGCTGTCACAGAACCAGCACAGTCCCTGTCCCAGCAGTTTGTCACCCCCAGACTGGACACGTCATTGGAAAGAGGGGCACCTATCAAGAGCTGAGCAAGAATTCCATCTGGTCACTGCATAGTGTAAGAGAGAAGTGGCCAGTTATGACCTGTTAGTATGATTTGACCAGCCTGCTTGGTCTTGGCTCGAAGGGATGAGCAAGAATTCCCAAACTGATGCTCAGCCATAGACAAACTGATCAAATTTATCCTACTGTGGTTTTCATGGGAGAGCTATTCCCTTAAAATACACTAAGTGAAGCAGTCTTCACTCTGGGGGTTTTGAAACAAAGCTAGGGAACCTTTTCTTATTCAGAATGGAATAAGTCTTTCAAGTAGCTTTGTCATAACATGAGAAATGCCAGTCTGGTCTGTGGTGTGCTTACCATAGCTCGCTCTCTGCCTGTAGTGCAGGCAGCAGCGTGTTTTGATTTCTATGGAAAGGACACAAGCTTGGTCAGCACTTCTTTCCAATTACCCCACTACTCACCATCGTCCAACTGGGGATGCCGATGTCTGCTGACTGCCTTCCATATCTATTTTGGATCTGTTTTCTATGGATTTGTCTAATGGCTTTCATACTATCTCACTTTACAGTCTTGTGTTTACAAAATTCCCAGAAGCTCATAGTCTGGCAAACTTCTTTTTTTTTTTTTAAATCTGTAGTAAGCTTATCTTTTAATATCAGTCATTGTTCCTCTTCTGCTGTGGAGCGTACTGAGAGAGTAACAAATTCTGCATTTACCAGTTCTGTTATTCTGTAAACCTCAGTCATAGCATTCTTGTCAGCTTTTTTTCTCCAGACTAAGTGCTGTTCTTTGTTGTATATTCTCCTATATATCTACCTTTTTAAACATTTTGATACTCCTTTTCTGTGCCTTTTCTAACCCCACTGTATCCATCCTGAGGCAAGCTAATCACTGTTAGATATCTGTCAAGTACAGCTTTAGGCTTCTCAAAGTCTATTTGTAATATGGATGTATAGCAAGTGAGAGCAGTGAAGCCTCAAAGATGAAAACTGTACTCACAGTTGATGGTCTCAGGTGCAGGTATATGGCTGAAGCATTGACACGTTCCATTTCCACAACACAGCAATCTTACAAAAATTGAGACTACAGAAATAATTATTTTAGTGCTCCCTCCTGCTGTACATCATACCAGATATTCAAAGTCAGGGAACTGTTGGAAGCTGTTGCAGAGGCAGTGGAGAAAGGAGTGGCTTTTGATTAGTGTTGTGAGCAAGGATGGTCGGCAGTGGTAGTGTGGTGTTTGGTACTGATAAGTGAAGGCTACAGCTGTTACGAATTGGTGTCCTGGGCTGACATCTGCCCTCTGTGTGGATTTCCAGATAGATATACCATTGTTATTCTTCTGAAGTACAGTATATATCGTGGTTCCTAAATCAAAGCCAAAAACCCCAGCAAAACTGACTGAATGAGTGTATCTCCTTTGATATTTTTCTCATTTTGATTGCAATCATTTATCAGCTTTCCAGTAGATGAGCTGGCAGAGGGCAACTGCTAATGGGATCTTCGATAGAAAAAGCAGAGATCTCTTGAACTTCTTGTGATTGCACAGATCCCTTGAGTGCTGTCAGACTTTCAGGTGTCTCTATTCTACCCTACTGTGACAGTAAATGAAAGGAAAGAACAACCTCTTTGATGTACTTGGCAATTTTACAAATAGCTTTTTCTAATCAGTAGAATATAATGATCGGATAAATATGTCTAGGCTTTGAAAAGCCAAATAAAAAGTCAATTGGCAGCAGTGGATATTGTCCAAGCTGGTGAAGTTCAGTTGGAAATAATGTATTTTTTAGGGCGAGTTTTAAGAAGAGACTGATTCAATGCTAATATCTCAAACAGGGTTCAGTGTGTTCTGTAGATAAACTCAGCTCTCAGAATAAAAATGGATTTCCCTCTTTTAGTTTTGACAATGTGTAGTAATGAGTATGGTGTACGGTTACAGTTTTTAACTGAGCGCTTGGTAAATGAGGGTTGATTACGTGGTCCTGTGCTGACGGTGTGTGGCCTTCTGCTTACCTTTGGCCATGATTCAGTCCTTTCAGTGTAACTAATGTTGGGGATTAAAATGGGCTAGAGTAATGATAAAACCAGCTGTTTCCTTGAAATAATGAAATGAAAGAGTTAACCAGTATCTTGACACTTAAATGACACCAAAATACCCGCTAGTCCCATTGGTTGGAAGAAATGCCCTGCCCAGATCCTCATTTTAGTGATACATGTATCTGCCCATCAGTAAAGAACATATCTGAAGTTCTCCTTTAAGTGGTGCCGCACATAGAGTAAGGGAGCAAAAGATTGTGATTCAGATGACATGCATTTTACTAACCTTTTTTTCTTTTAAATTTTCTCAAATAGGGTCGGGACTGCAGTGTGCCCATTAATTCTTGCATTCAAAATCCATGTCAGAATGGAGGGACCTGCCACCTCACCGAGGCAAATAAAGATGGATTCAGGTAGTAACACAAAGTTCATTTAAAGCAAGATGATAAAATAGTTGTGTTTCTACACTACATTAATGAAGTATAATGAGTACTTTGTAAAAGCTGCTGCATGTGACAGTTCTATCTGCCAGACCAAAAATTTAATCTGGTTTCATTGGTGACATACTGTTTCCTCTGAAACAGATCTCCTTATTGTCTCATAATGGGTTATACTCTAAGAGCTATTTTGAGCAGTCTGCCTGATCTGTATTGTGTTATCTGTATGCTAATTTTCCTCAGGGCATATCAAACTCATGCATACCCCTTTTTCTATTTGTAAAATAAGCATCTGTTGCTTGACAACCAGATGCAAAATGTTTTCATACTGCATATTGTAGACAAACAGGCTTCAAAGAAACAATTAAAAAACATGAAGAGATTGCTACATCTTGTTGGGCATAATGCCTGCAAGACAGTAGCCTTTATAGCTGGACATCATGGGTTTCAGTTTTCCCCTATAAGAAAAATGTAGCTTAGATTGGGAGACTCCAAGAGAAACCCAGACATTTTTCATGCAGTTAATGGGAGATTTGTGCGCCCTGAAGTCCTGTTTTACCACTATGAAATTACAGGTTTCAAGTTTTGGCCACTAGTTGTCATTGAAGTTGCTAGAAACTGTCTTGCAAAAAGCCATTTTTCAAATCTTCATTGATTTCCTCCTCAATATTTATACTATTTCTTGCTCAAAATATGTGCAAAATTACACCATGATGTTTCAAAAGAATGTATCAAAGTCTCATCTCTAAATGCATATATTCATTACTCGTGCTGCTGCTGTGTCTTCTCCTGTGCACAGCTTCCTCTTCATGACAGCTGGAGTGAGACACAGTAATACAAGGTTTATAAATGGGGTAAGCAGGAGTCACACCAGTGATTTTTTTTTATTATTATTATTATTTTTAGTTCCAGTTTGCTTTCAGCTGTAATTATGACTGTTCCAGATGAGGTTAACCAAGTTTGTTAACCAAGTCAGCAGACCTATATCCTCTTATCTCAGAAAATAGACAGAACCAGGTGGAAGACTGAGTGACTGAAAGGGCATAGGGGGATCTGGAAATGCGCCATCCAGCCCCCAGCTAAAGGCTCAACAAATTTTATGTTTCCAGCAAAGCATTGTGGCTTCTTTTTGATTTCCTAAATCCCTTGGATGGGAACGAGGCACAGAAGAGCTCCCGTCTTGCCCTGTAGGTGGGATCAAGGCAACCCTCTTTGAGCAGCTATGTCAAAACTGTGAGCAGAACAGCACATCCCCTGGATACAGATGCATGCATAGAGTTGTGTTGGTGCATGGTGGTGAGACAAGGAGATTCTGCAGTCCATAGCACAGAAATGGTCACCTCTAGTTTTGGGAAAACCGCTATCCTGCTCTGGTAATCTAATATCCTTCTTTTTGATTCAGATGCTAGCAGCCCCAGCAGGATTTGGAGTACAGATTCAGTTTCTGTTCAGAGGAATAATGGTCTGTTGGTCTTCAGTTCAGGTTCCCTTTGGGTCACCCTCCTGTAATAGCGGTTAGACAATTTTCAGCAGATTGTGCTATTGCAAAGTTGCATCATATTATGTCACTCAGTACTCATTTTGCAAAATTTTATCTGATAGTAAAAATGTGCCAGTAAAGCATTTGATAGTATCTGTAATACTGGAGCAAAAATCTTCAGTTTGTATTTTGGTTCAGATTTTTGTCTAGCTTTGTTTCGTGCTATGGTAGAAAGTAAAAAGAATGCTTTGATTGACCCAAAATGAAAGCTGCTTCTGATTTTTTCTCATTAAGTTTCCATTTTCAGGGTCTTTGCTTCTGTTCCAGAAAGACATAGGTTTCAAGGTCCTTGGGAAACAGCAGGAGTGGTTGTGTTGCTTGACATTTGGGGCTTTGTAGGGAAGATTTCTGCTTTTATAGTTATTTATATAGTTTCAGTTGGTCTAATAAAAGACCTATAAAACCGTATCTTGTCAAAATCTTGCTTCATAAAATAGAATATTCAGCTTATGCACTGCTGTAGTTCCTCACCATGTTTGTAATGCAGTCAGCCCACTAAAGCATCCTTGGCCTCGTGCTGCTCTGAAGAGCAGAGTGTGGGGCTTGGGCATGTCTTAGAGAAGGTGTGAAGTGGGGATGAAACAGTGAAGGGGGAAAAAAAAGAAGCATTTTGAGATATATATTTCTTTTCTTTTTTTGTTGGGAAATCTCTTCTCCAGTGGATGGCAGCAGCTGGAGTTACATGCATATAAATTGTGTTCATCAAGATGGGAAAATGTTGCCTTAGATTATAGGCTGTGAGGAAGTGGATGTCAAAAACATTTTCATGAGAGGCCTTCTTGGATTTTTCTGTTGTGTGGCCTGTAAAAGAAATTATATATTCTGTATATTCTCTTCCCTAGGGAAATACATTCATACACAAGCTCTGCTGCCAAACTTGTCAAATCTTTACTCTTTTAAAAAGGAAACTTAAGCCAAAACTCCCTGCCTATGAAATGCCAAGCAGTTTAACTCTCAAGTTTCTGTAGTTTTAGACAAGAAAATTACCTTTTAAATAGTGCAGAGGTGGTGATGCTCACCAGGCAAAGACAGGAAATTCGATGTTACGACTGAGATTCCAGCCCGACTCACCCGCTGTGTCCAGGACCTGCCAGGGTTCCAGCAGCAGGGCACTGGGTCACTGCGACTGCTGCAGGAGTGGGTTCTGCTGGGGCAACCAAAGAGCACAGGTTCAACTGCAGTTCTTCAGTCTTTCTTGGCACTTCGTATTCTTGCACTCTTTAAAATCTGCAATATTTTCTTTCTAATATTTTTCTTTTAAGATAGGGTCTTTTTCTGCATTAAAGATTAATTAAGAGGCACTGTGTGACTCAGGGGATTAGAAACATGAAGTTCTTCCTCTCTTTACATTGCTCATTCTAATCTAATCTATGTCTGCTGTGACAAAAGGTTGCCAAAAAAAGGTGCTTATTTGAGACCGATAAAACAAGATGGTCAATCAGACATGTCACGCTCATTTAGCATGCCTAAAACTGGGACTTTGATGTAGGAGGCAGAGCTGTCAGCTCTGCCTTGGAGTTAGCTGCAGGCAGCCAGCTTATCTTTGCTTGCCTACGGTTTTGGGAAACAGCCTCTGCAGTATATTTTAACTTTTCTCCACGTATAAAGATCTCCATTGTACAGAGCATTTTCTTTAGTGTTTTCCCCGGACTTTAAGTTCCTTCATAAATGTAAAAAAAAACCCTGGAACAGATTAACTGCCCAGTGGTAATTCTACCTAGTTCAAGAACTGTTGTGCTTCCAGGCTACTCTGTTGGCATGCAGATGTAGATAGCTTCTTTAGTAAGAAGCTATAATATTCTTGAAAGAATTTACCATTGGTATTTAAAAGTTTTTTTGTTTTGTGTGTGTGTATGTGTGTTTTTAAGCATGATAAACTGTGTGTATGCCTCTTTTAATAAACAGATTCATGACAGTTTGGAAAAAAAAATTGAATAGAATGAACTTAAGAAATTGTCAATGTACTGCAGCTCCAAAAGTTTAGTCCCCAAAGAGTTGTCATTAATTGATGTGTTGTATTTCACCTTCAAGAGAATAATTATGATGTGAGATTTTATTTATTTTTTTTGTTTTTGGGGGAGCACAACACTAAAACAGAATCCCTGAACTGGAAGGGAATTGGATCTTTGTGAGGTTAGATCACAGCGTCTTAGGAAATGGTTCTTTCTTCCATAGCTCCATTGTTTCCAGGGTCCAAATGAAAAGCTGTCTCACAGTGCCTCACTATTTAGTCAGCACACAGTTTTCATCATTGTCTCTGGAATTAATTTTCTCTCTCGGTCAGCTGGAACTTGAGTTTGATGACCTCCCAGTCACTCTGCAAGCTTCATTTTTCTTCTAAGCTTTTTCTGGGAAAATACATACAAACAGTCCCAAACTGCAACTCTTTCAACATATGGTTCAATCCAGGTCCCAAACTGTGTGTTTTATCGTTTAATTTCAGTCCTCATATTTGGCACATTTGAATGCAAATCAAAATAAAGAATCGTACGTAAGCAATAATGTAAGGACTCTCTATAATACATCGGGACCAGTAGCCAAATGTCATCAATTATGCTGACATCTCCTTCAGTATGGAATGTGTCCTAATACTAAGCAATTGTATGTTAACAGTTCCATATGCATTATTATTAATGGTAACTATTGAGTTGAATCATTCCTGTGATAGTATTTAATAATGTCATTTTTAATTGCATACATGCAAGCTATCCCAGTCCTTTTGTGGAAAGAAAATGGTGTTATATTCACATAAAAATAACCAGCACAAAACCACTCTTGTTGCTTTCCTTTAAATGGAGAGAAAAATTTGTGCTCCCAAACCAAGACCTTGGATGCCAAGTTGCAGCCTGGAGCATATTTTTATGGCTGAGTTACAGGCCCCTGAAAAGGGGGTGTTGTAATCAAAAAGCGTGACAAGATGAATGTGCCACTGTAATTAATTAGATGTCTTTACCCCTTCCCCTACACTCTTGCTGCCACAAAAGATGGTGTGCCAGCTGTTCGTTCTTATCTGCCTCCTGCAGTCCTCAGCATCATTGTGGGGTCAGCAAGGAGATATTTTATTAGCAATAGTGAGATAGAGATTAGAAAAGAAAATATTTCTTTGCTTCTTGCGTCCTGAATTGGATTGATGTGAGCATTCTGGGTTTAGTTATTCATGGTGAGGAGTTTCTAACTCTCATGACCTGTGAGTGGTCACCACAGGACCAAAGGAGGATAACTGTTGGCATGTGACCTATGTGCCTGTCCTCTTCCCCTCTAAGAGGTCTTACTGTTGTGGTTGCTCAAGGCATGTTCCCTACCCTTTTTACTTCCTCTTTGTTATTCCCCATGTTTCTGAGGTTGCCCAGAATCTAGCCTCATCCTCAGGGTCCAGCCTGCCATCTGCCAAATGAGAAGTGCAGCACTTTGTATCATATCTACCCAGGAGTCTGTGCACTCTTCTGGGTGTGTGGCACACATGAGGAAGAGAAGCAGATGTAATACTGAGAACAACCAGCTCAATAGTGGTACAGGTTCCCTTGACAGATTCTGAAGGCCTCCTATTTGTCCTGGGCATTCCCCAGCCCAACTCTGTGCAGCTCACACAGGATAACTGCCCCATGTCCTCTTATCCATCCGAGCTGAAAAAGTACCCTGTAGTTGTCTCTGCGCTCGAAACTCTCCTGTTTTCAGGAAGCAGTGGCTGGCAATTAGTGTGACTGCTCTGGTGTTTTCTGTTTTTCATCCTCATCAATCAGCAGTGTTTAACATTGCCTTTTCTGCCACCAGAACTTGCATGTGAGAGGAAATGAACATCTGAGTGTGTAGTTTGGATTAGGACTTGAAGCAACCCTTCCATTCTGCATACATGCTTTCTGTGACTAGTGAACAGCAATACTGACATTTCAAATATCACTGCTGGCTTCCTAGAAGCTACTGAAATGGTTGCAGCATTTAACACGTGCTTTTAGACCCTCTTTTAGGAAACTGTGGCCATTATCTCTTCATCGCTTACAGTTTAAAATACAAAGGTTCTCTTAGCAACCATAACTTTTAGATGTGGGGAGGAAACTGAGACTGAAAAAGAAATTCTTCAAGCACTTAGTTTCTTACACTCACTCTAGGGACCATACAACACGGTTTTGTGAGATAAAATATTTAATGCAATTATTCCTCAATAGTGTCCACATCCTCACAGAAGCATTACTAGCTCTGCCATTGTTTGTCTGTGTTTAACTTTAGTTAAATCATCTAGGTATCAGCAGTTCTTCTGCAAATAGATGTTGGAGGAGCTGTGGAAGTACTGAAACCTTATTGCACTCATAAAAGCAGCCATTCCCAAACATTTCTTTTTTGGATAAATGACAAAGTGGTAATGAGAAGAAAATGTTCATGTCTGTAAATTCAGTTCAAGATGTTCTCCTTTAAAGAAGGAAAACCATCTTAAAGCTGACAAGTTGCCCTATGATCATATGGTCCTCAATAAGCAAGTATCCACATACTCGCAAAGCCATTAGCAGAGAAGCCAAGGAGCTGAATACTGTGAAGAGTGTTCACTCTCCTGCCTTGGAGCCGCTTCCTTCAGTTCTACGGTTATCAACAAAGAAAGCAATGGGAAACACAACAAAGGCCATATACTGCTGATGCTTTTATGTCTCATGTAAATAATTATATGACCCCATGAACCATGAGATTTCATCCTTCACCAAACACATAGGGTTAAAATGTTATGTGCTTCACAGCAGAAGTGAGTTTGGCTTTAGTAACTCTCTTGTATGTATTTTAATTTCATTTTCTTTCCCACAACCTCCTGCCCCTTCAGATCCATGCTAACTTTTATTAATTTTTGTCTTTCTCCCAAGCTGTTCTTGCGTCCTTGGCTATGAGGGGGAGAGGTGTGAAATAAACCCAGATGACTGCGAAGATAATGACTGTGAGAATAACTCTACATGTGTGGATGGGATCAACAACTATGTCTGTCTCTGTCCTCCTAATTACACAGGTAAGAAAGGTCCACAATTAAAGAACAAGAATACATGAGGAGTCTCTGCAGAGCTGAAGGGGAAGGGTCTAATTGCGTGTTTACTTTGTCATAAATGCATAATTAACAAAAAAAATTAGTCCCATTTCTAAGCTCCCTGTATGTCTTACTGATGAATGACTGGAAAGGTATCGGTTCTACCAATATTCAACACAAACACAAACACTCTTCTGAGTCAAATTGCTGATTCTTCATTGTAAAATACGCTCAAAAACGCTGAAATTTTAAGTGTCCATGAAATGTTTATTTCTTCACATGCATTCACTACATTTCAAAAATATTCCCAGTACTGAACTGAATCTGATACACATCTGATATAAATCTTGAAAAACTAAAATGGCTCCAGTTTAAATTATGGTTGTTTTTTGGGCATAGCTTTCACTGGAAATCTCAAAGGTGTATATTAAATAAGTTAAGCCTGATAATTTGCTGTTTAATTTCATTATCTCCATTTCACATGCGAAGAAGCAAAGACTAAGAAACTGCAGGTTCAGTTGTATTTTTAAGAGTGCATCTATGGCAGTTAGCCCAGCACAGCAGATGTGCAGTCACTTGCTAAGCCCACAGTGACAGAAGTTGGTAACTGAGTTAGAAATGGAATGACTATTTCCAGTGCCCATGTTGTATTTCAGAGAAGTTCCTTCCTAAAACTTCTGCAAGGCCAGAAACCTTCCTAACTGCAATCTAAAAATGTTTTTTCTCAAATCGTTACTGGAGTACTACTGACTCATTCAAACTGTTAGCACAACCTCCACAGCATGGAGCAGTGAGGAAACACCTGCAATAGTTCCTACTTCCATCCTTTGAAATGGGTTTATTACCTTCTAAGCATGGAGAAGTAATGAAGGGCTTCTTGTACACAGGAATATATTGCATGTCAAGGGATTTAATGAGGATCAAGCTTGAGTGTCTGGGTGAGGTGGAGTAGGGGAAAGCTTCTAGAATTTCAAACTTAAAATACTTTTGTGGCTGATACAAAGGAGGCCCATGTAAATCTTTAGCTGAGAAAAGCCTTATGACTTGAATGTACATTTATTGGAGTTCTAAAATGATTTTTCTGCCAAAAACTGGAAAGCTTCAACTTAGCAGAGTAAAGAGTTTTGTCTGTAAGCATGTTGAGCCAATTGTGCTTGCTTGTGCACTATTTATGTGAGCTATTCTTGGGTGGTTTCAAACAAAATTCTATACAGGGTGGCAGAGCCTTTATATTTACAAGAGGAAATGTATTTGCCAAGCCAAGAAAAGATATATCTAGTAAGGAACTAAATCCACTATATATGCAAATGCTATTTCCTTTTCACAGGCTTATTGCAGATTATTTTGGTTATTGAAGAGAAGAAAAGCAGGAAAGAACTAGATAGGGATTTCTTCTTAAATAGCAATCTGGCTACAGGCCAGAGAATTCACATGATACTTAAGAATCAGTTTTGAAATGTTTTGAGTCAACTTCCATCTTATTTTTTTTTACCTGCATATTGTCTGTGCTTGTTTGGGGGAGTTTGTCAAATACTTGTGTGTTGTAACACTGCATGCTAGATCCCAGCCTTGCATGTAGTATGTGCACGATTGTATGTACCCACAGTAATGATTTGCTGTTAGAGTACAGGCAGTAGCTTTGGCTGCAGTTGAAACAGACTTAGTGAAGAAGAGCAGGAAATATTTCTGGAAAAATATGATATAGCTGGTGAAGTGAAGAAAGGCTACAAAAATGGGAGGGTAGCTTAAGTTTGAAATCTGATGAGTTTACATGTTTCTTTTAAAAAGGGAGAGTGTAGTGAACTGTGAATTGCCAATTAAGAATTGCCTTAGCCTGCTTTACCTCCTTTTTGGAGATGGATATTCCATCCAGCCTGACCAGTCACCTGGAAGGACTCACTGCAGTGCAGCTGGCTGGGCTGAAATATCCTCTGAGATATGCCTGGCCCTGTCTGAGCAGAAAGGCATAAAGTAGCTGCAAGAACTCAAACCGTCAGCCAAGCAAATGTTACATACATGCCAAGTGAATTTGAGCCATGATTTTGAGGGTTCCGTAAGAGTTGAATCCAAACACAAGAAACTGAACATCATTTGAAGTTGCTTGATTGAATGAACAGCAGCTAAGGAAACTTCATGGAAGTAAACAGGCAAGTCATGAAGAAGCACTTTAAAAAGGAGGGTGTGCATGACCTGTAAAGAGAAGGATCCATAAGCATAGAGTTTGGCTGGAGTCTCCTATGAGATACGGGGCATCTCTGTGAATATTCTCCTCAAATAAACCATGGTGTAGTGATACAAGACCTGAAGATATTAAGGTAGTACCTTTAAAATGAAAATAATCACAATAAATAAATAGGTGCTGACAACTTTAATATTGTGTTTGAATACACTGAGAATGGTGAATGCTAACATTTCAAGATTGAGTGTGGTTTCACTGGGGGGTCAGGAACTTATTGCTGCTCTCATAACTGCATTCAGCTCTCTGCGTCCCTCTCGGGTGCTGACTCTGCTAATCATTCAGTTAGCAAACTGTATGTGCTTCAGAGCTGCCAAGTATATGGATTCTATATGTATGTATGTGAACAAAGAAAGAAAGATGGGAGATACTTTCAAAGGCAAAAGTAGCTTTTGTGCGAAGTAGTATGGGGTATAATGGACTCACAGTGCCGTGCTTTGCCAACAGGGGCAGCGATACCCATAGGTAGGGTGAAACCAGTAGGACAGAAAAATACAGGCAATTTTTGTTGGGACCAACTATTCAATAGGGACAAGCTGAGAGATGAGAAGGAGGATTAGAAATGATGCTTAAGAACCATTGGGAGGTTAAGAATAGGTCTTCAAGTTCTCAAGAAAAGTCATATTTATCTTAAGAGAGTAGGCAGAGCAAGATTTTTCATACTTTACTAATGCCTGTGTTGAAAACAGAAATTTCTGTAAAAGGTTGAATGGCTGGATTTGGTAGCTGAACAAATCCAGACCATATGGTTTTATCCAAGAAATGTTGATTCTAGGTACAACATGGATTTCTCACCGAAATCACACTAATCACAGATTAGTTTAATACAAATTAAGTTAAGAATAATCTAAATTATACTGGAGTTCAGACAAGGTGTTTCTGTTGTGATAATCTGTGATGTTTTCAGTAGCCTTCAGGCTGGTTGCTGTAGATGCTCAGCATCTATTTCAGATTCAGATTCTTCTTTCAGATTCTTCTTTTCTTGACTGTACAGAGAGGCAACGTCTTAATCCCTCGTCACTCTTTTGTCTTGGGTGCTATAATACTTCTAAGACTGAATCATACTACAGTAAATATTGGAGAATAAATGCATTTTGTAACGTAAAGAAGTTCCTCCAGAGTACCTGGAGGAAGAAGATCCAAGAGCACGTGTGTCGTTCTCTAAGAACTATTTTGCAATCTCCCCTGATTTCTTTGATTAATGTGTAAATCTTAATAGTAAATCTTATGTTCCTATGTGAAAAAGAAATTAAAAATGCATGTGTTGGAGATGTTGGCTATTGACAGGTAGACAATATCCATGGTTTGGTTTTTTTCATACCTCAGTATTTTTGTGCTTTATCTTCTGTCTTTCAAGTTTGACTTGTTGTAGCCTTTTTAGGAAAAAATATCCCAAATACTGGTGCATACGTTTTTATTTCGTTGGTTTTAATAATGAAAGCCAGAAATCTTTCTTCAATTAATAGTTTTTTGCAGTGTTTTCCTTTAAAATTCTTTGACAATTTTTTCCCCACACAAAGTAGGTTGCAGATAAAAAAAAAAAAAAACCAACCAATTTGGTAAGTGACTGCTGAAGGAAGGAATTTCCCACACTCCAGCCCTATTTCACTTTCATTTAATTCTGGTGCAGTAACCTTCTTCCTCGTTTTTTTCCATCTAATCATTAATACAACATGCAAATACAAATGGATTGTATAAAATAGGAAAGCATAAGTTAAAGAGAACAAAATAGAGAGAGGAAAGTAGGCAGATAGCTGATTGCCATGTAAAGAAGGAGTCTATGGCAGAAAAGGAGACTTGATTCTCCTTAATCCAACCTTTGCTTGAACAAGTTTTCCTCCCTGTTCTTCAGCATTTTCCATGTTTGTTGTTGTGTGCATTTATATAACTGAACCAACACTCACACTGCGTAGCAGAGTACTGACTGCCTTTGCCTCCATTTGATAGATTGTTTTTTCTTTGCCCAACTTCTTACTTTATTTCTGAAGCTAAATTAAAAGCATGTATTTCCTCCGGGATAATCATAGCCCTAGTTTAGCCAGCTCTACAGCTTGAGCACTTTATCAGCTGTTTTACAACCTGGTCTGACCATTTGATGGGCTTACAGTTTTGTAGTCTTTCCTCTCCAAAAATGAAAATATATAGGAATATTAGAAGAGGAAGCTATGAATTAGTAACCCCAATCTTTTCTCTTTTGAGTTTTTCTAATATTTGTCCAATTCATTCATCCTACTGTTCTCTTAAATCTTCATCATTGTCTCGATCTCTTAACTTCCTTATCTTTGTCTGAATCTATAGCTTTACCATGCCCTATCTCTAGCTAATATCAACACAGTCTCCCTAGCTTTTTGTTTTAGCAGTGTAGACAGAATTGATACCATTTTTTTCCTTTCCATTCCCATTTTCTTTTCTTTTTCATCCCAGACAATCTTGAGAGACTTCACTGATTTGTTTGTAGCTACAGATCAAACATACAGTTTTATACCTCCAAAAAAAAAAATCCTTCCTTTACTCTCATTATTGTCTGTGCTCTCACTTGAAGAAGTATTCCAACCTACATGAAGGACTGTCTATACCAAACATATACTGTGTACTTTGAGTTAGTTTATGCTTGACTTGCTACTTCATTTAGTCTTATTTGTGATTGCTGTGACTTCTGCTTCCTCCTGTCTGCCTGAAGCAGAAATAAGTAGGTCTCATACAATAAATAAATCAATAAATATATCAATTTTTGCTAAGAATCCTAAAAAGCCTCAGCTAATGGCTTCACCTCTTTGTTCTGAGACCTAACAAAAAATAAAAAATCAGTGGCTTCTTATACTGAGAATGGATTGGGTTTTTTTTTCCTGAAATCCACAGCATCCCATGGAGGGGATGAAAAAAGCAAGTTTTAAAATAGTTTGTTTCCCTGGGAAAAAAATGCAAGTAGTTTGTATCACAGGGAAAAAAAACTCAAAAGCAAAGCTAGAAACTATTTCTGGATTTATGTGTTTGGAAGACAAGACCAAGATGTATTTTACCTTAGGGGACCTTGCGGTGTGCTGTGGTAGATGGTATCTGAGATTTTTGCAGTTATGCTACTTTTAGACAGAACACTATTTGCTGTTAGTGATTATGGTCTCTTTTTCTGGCATATCTGATTGTGGTCATGTTGCACAGCCAAAGCCGAACACTTAGTCAAGCCAAATGACTCTGAAAGAAAGAAGTTCTGTGGGTGACTTGTGGCTGACGCTCATTGCTGGAGCTCTCCAGCTTGTCCCCCTTAGCTTAGCAATGTGAGGCTGATTGGAAACAATCCTTGAGATGGGCATCAGTGGAAGCTGAACTGTGCTAAAGTGAAACCTTGTGCTGTAGGCTGGTTTTGCCCCTTGCATGTTTTTAAGTACGCGTTGGACGTAGGAGCAGGAAGTGTTTAGATAGCATGGTTCAGCCTTGTGGTTCTGCAGGGACCTAGAATGTCTGATAAATACTTGAACAAGCATCTAACAATTGGTCTCTTAAAATTTTGGAACTTTAGCCATATTTCCTTGAGACAAACAAAATTATGGTCAAAGTTTGGTGCATTTTTTTCAGTCTTGAAGGAATTCTGCCTTACATGGAAGTTTCTCAGCTGTAGTTACTTGGCAGCTGTAAAGTGTGTTTGTTTTCTGTGCAAAAAAATGAAAGAGCGCCTACGTTTCCCAGACGTATAACCATAAAGGAGAAGACCTGGAAGATCTGCAAGTTCTCCCTCCTTGGAGATATTCAAAATCCATCTGGACATTGTCCTGAATAGGTGGCCCCATGTGAGCAAGGGGTTGGACCAGATGAATCTAGAGGTCCCTTTCAGCCTCAGCTACTCTGTTTCCTAGCTCTGTTCAAAAGCGTACACCTACTTCAAGTGTTGCCTTCTTAAAAGAGAACCATGCCATTGTTATCAGACTGAACCCCTTGTACTGTGACTGAAGAGTACAGAGCAGTGCTGCAGCCTTTGCCATTGCTCTTTTGTCACACTGGAGCTCTCAACTCCAGGATTTCTGCTGGTCATATTCCCTTTTGTAAAATGTCATATTTCATATTTTAGGATGTAGATACACTGGAAGATTTCTTTGTTCATCAGGACCTTTGTACATCTCTTAAGAAAATGTAATTTCAGCTTCCCGTATATTCAGTTATCCATATAAGACAGCTACTGCTGTCTTACGGGATTGATGCAGTGATTACCCACAAATGGGAGTCATGATTCATGAAATCCAATTTGTGAAGAAATACAAAAAAGGATTAGAAGTTAACCATGAGCCTACAACTGACCTGCTTTCCTGCAGCTGGCAGGTGGTTGGGGCGTTCAGCACTCCAATGCTGAGAAGGTGGCCATGTTAGCATTGCCAGTAGAAAATAAGGAAGTCTTTCTGCATGTAAAGTATTTTTCAAAGATCTCTGCATTTCAAAATCTATTTTGAAGGATCATCTTCGTCATCATCTTCTTTCATCATCATCTTTTTGTAAGCCTTTTAGAGTTTGGATTAGAACTTTCAGGAAAAAAAGTGCGACTTCAGCATCTCTGTAACTTAACACTGATTAGTTAGAGGAGGACTTGATTAACTGGAGAAAGCATTGTTAGTTCTCTAGTCAGGCCTTGCTATTTAATCAGGTATTGCCTTGTTTTATCTTGAGAGGCAATTGCTCCTCAGTTCTGAACAACAAGCCATTTTCTTGGGACATTGAACGTTGAGGCTAACTTGTAGCTACTGTTTAATAGGCCAAAACTTCATATATGAACACTCGGAAATGAGTTTTCAAAGCGTTAGCACAGAATAAAAAGCATAAATTTGCTGTTAGTTTTTTGCCAGCTAAGTATTTTGGGCAGCATTCATCAAGCCAGAGCAAGCTCCATTCATTATCCATACAGAGAATT
Source organism: Tetrao urogallus (assembly GCF_951394365.1). Lineage (NCBI taxonomy): Eukaryota > Metazoa > Chordata > Aves > Galliformes > Phasianidae > Tetrao > Tetrao urogallus. The sequence continues at coordinate 4,202,642 of NC_136827.1, forward strand.
CTGTTACAGTGGTGGATTCCAGGTAATTTATTTTGTTTAACACAGTATTGGTGTTTAATGTGGCAGCTGAGTGTATTTGCTACTGCTGGATTTTGACAGCATTTCTCTTTTCCTCATTGCAAGTTTAAAGAGTTTGGAAGTAAAAAATCCAATTTTTATTTTCTAAGATGAGCCTCAAATCTTTTTCATCAAGTATCAACATCATTCCCGACTTAGTTATTTTCTTGGCAGTGTCTCTTCTAGCTTATTGGAGGGACATTCTGTGTCTGGTCCACCCAACCATTTTTAGGTTCTCTGTTCTCCTGAAATTTCCACTTGGCACTGACTTCTTTTTAATAACTAAAAAGAGAGAAAGGGAATAGAAAAATGCAAAAAAACATTTCTTCCGATATAAGTTATTAGATATCAAATGAGTAATCTCTTATGAGAATAACAGTTCAGTGTTTTTTATTACCAGTAAAGGGAAGAGTTCTATTTCGATTCACCTGGCAAAGTTCAGAAAATTGCAACATACTATTTAACCACTCAAATACAAATCATCTCGCTGCGCAAGCTGGAAAAGTTTGCTGTGCGGATAAAGGCCAGGTTTTCTCCATCATTCTTTCACTGCAAGTTCCTTCCTTTTCTCAAGAAATATTGTGAAATGCTCAACAGTATTTTTGCTTTTAGTCCTCCAGGCCCACCGTAAGGTTTTCTCAAATGACAGTGAGAATATTTTCTACGTTGCTTTACCAGTTATTTCTTGAGTATCAAGAATGACAGAACAAAGGATAATCCAGCTGATGTGGGAAACAAAAGAAAATCATAGAACTCATCAGTTGCAAATTGGTGGATTAGATGCTCTTTTCAGAACTGTAGTTTTATTTAGATACTACCACCCTCCAAATCTCTCTTTTAGTCATTAAGGAGAATAGCGTAACTTGGATCCTAGTTTTAAAAGTCTGATGTGGCATGAAATGAATAACTCTCTTGACATCTCAGAATGGAAAAAAAAAAAAAAAAAGAAAAAAAAAAAGAAAGATGATTATTAAACTGTGTGTTAAAGTCTTCTTTATTGCTCTGTTGTTGCCTTGGCTTCATTCTGAGACATGTGGAAGAAAAAGAAAAGCCTAAGCATGTTTCTTGGCAGTTCTTCATAAGCAGTAAGCCCTGTGAAAAGTGAATATGGAAAGCCCCATGAAATTCAGGATTTCACTGAAAAAATAAGAACACGGAAATGCTGCATGAGATAATAAATGTTTTGTTGTGGCTTTTTAAAAAGTAGTGAGCAGTGCCGGTGAAGGATAGATGGGAAGTAGTTTCAAAGGGGCAACGTACCTTTTCTATTACACGAGGGGGTCATTTTTTTTCATTCTTTTAAAGCCCAGAGTGACAGCAATAGGAGATCCACCTGCCAGTGCTCTGCTTGTCAGTACTATTTGGTTCTAATCTGAAAGTTGCATGTTTGTGGCAGATCACACTACTTTCTTCATCCGTTCAGATTGGAGGTCTGATTTGAGGATATAGAGAACAGAGGAAGATGGAAAGATTTACCACATTTAGGAAAGGATTATACTGAACTTTCTGATGTTTTAGCATTGTCAAATACCTCTCACAAATAGAATTAATGCTGCTAGAATTTTGCCTGTGATTATTGTCCAGTTCACTTTCAGATTCACATAGCTATCCAGTGAGAAACTTGGACTAGACCTTTAATTTTTTCACAGAGGAGCAGTTGTGTGTCACACCAACAAAGGCAGTGGGTGAGATTTTTCCTCTGATGCTGGCATTGAAGTGGCCAGTGAATATTGCACTCTCAGGTCTGATGGCAGATCTTTCGGCCCAGTTATTTTCTGAGCAAGTGAAGTAGAAGAACGTTTTTGTGCAGCTGGTGCCTTGGATTTTGCTTTCAGAAAGTGCTTTATTTCCTTGGCATGTTTTTTGCAACATCTAGTGAACTTTGTTGGAGTCTGAAATAATGTATCTAGAATTCTCTTCCTGAGATGATGCTGCTCTAGTTGCAAGGCATTCCCAAGTGAACTCCTTAATGAGTGATAGATGGGAAAAATAACAGGAAGAGTTCTTAAACTTTCCAAGTTTTGCATGAACACTGATAAATTTTTTGGATGAGGTATTTGGTACCAAGCCTGGAATTCTCCTAAATTGTGATAGTGGAGCCTTCAGAATGACACAGTGAGTCATAATATTTGACATTTGGGGAGATTGTTACTGGATCTCTAAGCACTTGTCAAGACTGTTGAGAAGAATACTTTAAGAAGAATTATTATTTCCTTTGAGAGTTTATGAAACAGTTCTTATTTTTTTTAAAAAAAAAGCCCATTTCCTCTTCTTCAAAGCAAAAAGAGAAATAGAAATGTGAAAAGTCTGTACTGAAGATTTTCAGCAAAAGAATGGTTGAAGGCATCTGTCCACACTGTGTTCAGTTAATAAATGGTCTTCAGAAAATATTTGCTGCTTTAGATCATTGCATTCTTTTGATGTCACCAGCCAGTTACGCTTTATTCATGTTTATTTTCGCATAAGATTTGCACTGCTAAGGGACATGAGATACACCAAGAAGACAAACTGGCAATTCTCCAGACATTGCAGCAAGTTCTGACCAGCTCGTGTTCATGTCTGCCCAAAGGCAGAGGCTGTCACTTTGGCTCTTAATATCTGGGAGAGCTTGTGGGCTGTGAGTTTTGGGATTGCTAAGTAAACAGACCTATCTCCAGTCCTTCTGCCTCAAAAATGTGTTAATGACTGTCCTCCATAGAGGCGGCGTTCCTATCGGTAAGAACTGAACATCCCCAGTTGCTTTTGAGGAGTAACAAAGTACAGTGGCAAACCTCAAGTCCAGGGAATGAACTGTTTCCCTGGTTCCCAGGGTCTCGATCTTATTGGCACATCCCTTCCCTGAGCTGGATGCATTGATGACATTTGCTCAAGTTTTGTCCACAACTGCTAAAAGGCTTGATAGCATTTAATAAGCGGTGGTTTCATGGGATTCCCTGGCTCCAAATGGAATGGAAAGTTTGTACAAATAACAAACTCTGCCTACTGAGGATTGCCATGTTGTACTTCTCCAGTGTCGCCCAACCCAACCCACTAAAAGGCATGAGGATACATATGGCATATGAATGCTGTGGTTACATTGGTAGTCACCTCTTCTGCCTTCAGGGCTTGCATTCCTGCACCCCTTGTTCATTTTTGCTTGACAACTCTCAAAAGCAGATACATGTTCCTTGTTTTAATTTAAATTAATTTAAATTAAAATTTTTGAGTCATCTTTGCAAATTTCATTGTTCTTCCATTCTCATATGAAAAGCCAAATGAAGTCTTGTGTACCAACATTGTAGTGTTGTAGTGTATGGAGGCTGGATATGTGGGAGAAATAGCTTGAAGTGGGGGAGCTGAGGGTGTTAACAGCTTAGCTCATATCTGCCACTACCAGAGTCCTTCTCAAAACTGTACTCCCAGTTATCCCTGCCAGATCACAAGACTGATAAAAGGTGGTTCTGATTTGCATTTTCCATCTGTATTTTTATATGTGTGGTTCTCTTGGGTTGTATTTTCATGTATTTCTCTGTAGCCACTACATTTAGAAATGCAATTATTATTGAAAATGGAGATCATTCTAAGACAGACAGACCTGCAGCTTCATGACAGTACTGCCGAAGCATTGCCAGCTCACCAGGGCCAAACATGGTATCTTTTTTCCCACACTATCCACATGACCTGTTGCTTGTACGATAACATGTATCATGTGTAGGCACACAAAATATGCATAACCCTTGAAACCCTGCAGATGTGGTCTTCTGATAGAGCTGCATGGGGGACTTTGGGACTGTAGTTTTAAGGGTTTCCGTGTTGAGAGCACCTGACCTTTGCTTCTCCTGAAAGGCTTTGGGAGATGGGGGGCATGTTTCTGTTGGTGTCTTGGGAAGCCAAACATTTCTGTAGTCTTTGGCTGGATCTCAAATCCTGGGATACTGAAGTGTGACCTAATAATTTAGGACTGAGAGAAGGGGGTGTTTAAATAAAGTATCTGTTTTTGAGCATTCTATTAATTATTACAATTTAAACAAATCCAGGGAGGTGCCTGGCGTGTAACACACAATACCTAGAAACAGCTGAGCTGAGCTTACGTGTTGTTTTTTTTTCTAAAAAGACATCATCTCCTGTGAGCACAATAGAGCTAGTGCTTTTCGTATAAATAGTGAATGTTTTATAATTACGTGCAGTCCTAAAGCTGGTTCCTATTATTGAGAGTCACAGAGGTTTGGGGGAGGGTTTGTGAGTTGTCTTTCTTTTCCAGAATGATGTCTCATCAGCCTCTTTGGCAGAGTAGTGACTGCGGCTTGCATGCTTTGGTGTGAAAATGTCAGTCTAATGAGTAACTTCATTCTTGTGTCACTTTCTTTCTTTGATGCAAGAGGTCAAGAACTGACCATTCAATCATTAGCCTGTCTCCAAGTGGGGCTTTCATGTCAGTGCTTTTTATACCAATCTTTCAGATTTGTATGATATAATCAGTACAGTCATTGTAGGTCAAAAGAACCTAGTTTAATGAAGTCTCATAGGATCTCACATGCAGTGTTGTCACTCCCTGCTGAACAACTGAGTGTCTCCATTTAGGGAGATCTGCCATCACTGAACATCATGATTGAAGCTCTTCAGGATTGTCCAAATTGTGTTACAGCTTTATTGCTTTTCTTTTGCTGTAGGTGAGCTGTGTGATGAGGTGATTAACCACTGCATTCCTGAGCTAAATCCATGCCAACATGAGTCCAAATGTGTTCCACTTGACAAAGGATCCAGGTGAGCATGTGTACACATTGGTCAGCACACACTGGGTAGATCTGTTGGCTTTGAGTATTGGGAATGATACTGACTGCCCTTCACTGTAAATGATGGTGAAACCCTGGCGATTTGTGGTTTGGGCTGTTTCGAGAGGCACATGTTAGCAGCATTCGTCACTGAAGAGAGAATTTCAGAACAATTTAGTAAATAGCTAGACTTTTCAGATGTCTGACTCTGTATGGAAAGCTTGTGGAGGAAAGATTTTTGAATCAAAGCAGTAAGAAAGGAGAACAAATTCAAGAGGTCTTGGTGCAGCTGTGAGCTGTGTTCTGCACTTTTCTCTAAGGCTGCTTTCACAGCCACAGTGCTGTCCTGGAGACTCTCCATTTCCCTCTGGGAGGGAAGGCTGGAGTTTTGGCAAGGGACGCCTTCACCTAGCACACCTTGTATGTCTGGGGAGGGGCAGTAGTGCTCTTTGGTAACCTGCAGCTTTGGTCAGACTAAGCCCTGTGAAGCAGCAGGTCAGAATAACGGACGCTAAGACAGACACAGAGCATTTCAGAATAGGTAAAAGAAAGTGAAAAAAAAAATTCAGTGGTGCTGTCTGAAGGGTAGCTGAATCTGTGCTAGACAGTCAGTCTGTAAAGCTCAAGCCTTGCTTTCAGATGAAAATTATCTAGATAGAAATGGTTCCAACTCTCAAGGAAGATGGAACTGTCAAATGATTAGCACAGCTCCCGAAATGATACACAGACTGGAAGAGCTGTTGTGTGCTGATACACAGATAGTCCGTAGCATTTTTTCTTCCATATCTAGAATGCAGAGTAGCTAAAGCATGTTAAGGCTAAAGGCTTTTAACTCAGATTTCCTTCAATCACTGGATATATGTAAGGATGGAAATAATTGTGGTCCTGAATGGTCTACCCTTATTGGAAGTATTTTTGTACTTGCCACTCAAATGCTTTGAGGAAATAAGATACTTCTGCGTGTTTGCTCGCTAAAGAAGTGTCCTTCACAGCAGGGCCCTTAACTTTTGAGAGAAGCCTAAATAATCATGCTCATAAGTGTTTTCTACTACTGTTCTTGTGTTTTTCTTCCCACTATTGTTGAGTTATTCTTCCTACTGTTCAGGGAATGCTAAACAAAATTTCTTTGCTTGTTTGGTCCCATTTTGCTTTCTTACAAGCCAGACTTGAAAAGCAAGGGAGCCTTTCCAGCCTTGCAAGCAGATTTATCCCAGTGTTGCTTTTTTTTTTTGCATGCCTTAGTTGCACCAAACCATTCAGAAATAGCTGAGAACACTCAGCAGCTGTTGCAGCAATATGTGGCTGCTGTTGGGTCTCATTCAAAACAACAAGCTCTGTTCCTGTGCTGTCACTGATTCCTTGAGCAGTTTGATCCCCTGACCCATGATGTGCAGTATATTTAGCGTGTAATGGGGCAGTGTGAAAGTGCATGCAGAATGAGTCAGGCTCATGCGTCAATCCTGTGCTCTGCTGACAGGGCAGGAAGGTTAATGGTGGGTTCAGCTTTTCCCTGAGCATCCAGTGGGCAGTCTGTGCCCTGGGCATGCAGTGGCACACACCAGTGAAGGATGTCAGAGCGGTGGAGGCTCCAGGCTGCCTCTCCTCTGTTCAGTTCTAGTCAGCCTGCAAGTCTACAGAGGGAGGAAAAGATGATAAAGAGAGAAAAAATAGGAAGCCAAGTTATATATTCATATGGGGAGGAAAATTCCATTGTGGCCTTGCAATAGAAGCTATGAATCACCACTTTAATACAATAGACATTGAGAGCATGCAGATGCAAATCCCCCTGGATAGGCCAACATTTTGAACACCACAAGACACGTTTTTAGGCTCTCGGATACTGGGAATGTTTCCATCACTGCAAGGCTGTAGCAGAAAACAGGTTTTCAGTTGTTCTGATGTCGGATGGTCACTGAGAAATGAGATAAACGCTCTAATCATGTAGATTGCCCTCTTAGCAGGACTTCAGCATAAACATTTATTTGCCTTCATCTTTACTGCACCACACTTTTACTGATACACAGACACTTGCTAGTGCTGTGTGGGAGAGGGGTGGCACCAAGTTGCCATCGTTCTCTGAGGACAAGACTTGGAGTTCCTAGAAGGATGCTAGGTGAGGTGCTCAATGGCTGCTTCTCATTGCCAGGTGCCATGCATGCATTTTTGGTAGCTTCAGCCCAGATAGCACCCTAAGAGCTCAGACATGATGGACCCAAAAGAGATTCCGTGTTTCTAAAGGGAAAGCCAAGCTTGGAAGCAAACTGCACTATTCCAGTGTGTTCAGCTGCACAGAACTCTTTGCTTTTTAAGCTAAGATTGTAGGTGGATTTCCTCACTTCCAGCCTTCACATATTTACTGTGCTGTTACCAGAGAGGAGGAGGAGCTTTCTGTATACCAGCTGAAAAAAATAAAATAAAATAAAATAAAAAAGTTAACACAATGAAAAGACTTCAAAAAAATAACTTCAAGAAAAGAACATGTTATTCCATTCACTATAGTGATGTTGGAGCATGGTATAAATATACTTTATTTTTCTAAAGCTTGGAATTATTACCTGACAGCTTAAAATGCTGATTTAATGCAGCCCTGCAGAGAAAAGTGGTGGTTCTGTCATTACTGAGATAGCCAATACACATCGTAAAATTGATGCATGGCAGCCCTGAATAAGGCACTGCACATCGTTCATTATTACATCACTTTATATTAGGACTGCAGGGATCAATAAAAAGCAACAGGATTAAATGCTGCCAATTCACCCCCTTCCACCCAGTTTTTTGATTGACATTCTTTTCTTGCAGGTGTGACTGAAGTTGCCAAAAAGTGCTGCACACTTCTTATGCTTTGGAGAAATCATACTTTTTACTTTTTCCTCTGTACTGTCATCTCCTTTATGTTAATCACAGTATTCCCTGAGCCACCAAGGTGCAAAAAGGCGATTCAGACAAACAGAGCTGGAACATCAACCATCCTGTGTCTGCAGAGGGTCATAGTGGCCTTTCCCAGAGGAAGGATGGAAAAGAAAAGCCTGTGGATCTACGTAGCTTTACCCCTCTGTAGCCCACGGGTTAAGAGGCTTTGTGTTCTTTTGTCCATTTTTAGCCAGTCATTGTGAACAAAATGGATTCTGGGGGCCCAATTCTTCTCCGTGCAGGAGCTGTGGCCAGCTGCTCATCAGTCACTGCCCCA